>NW_021850313.1:16670-37991 GCF_003651465.1 Formica exsecta
TAGAAATAATATAAATAGAAATAATATAAATACAATAAAATAAATTACAATATACGAATAAAATACAATACGACGAAAAATCAAACTTTGGAGAGTTTGTCAAATACAGTCAAATACGTCTCTGGAAGACATTCGGTGTCTGTCTGTAGATTTAAATTATCTTTTTGTCTCTTTACGTGTAAAACTTCGGAAATCAATCGCTTATGTAGATGTGGTTCGTTATTTAATATTTCTACTTTATCCCAATTGAAATCATGATTAAAAGTGATTCTGTGATCGGTTATAATAGAATGATTAAATATTTTTTTATAAAATGCTTGAATATACTATCTATCATTATTTATGTGTATAAATCGAAAACCGTTAAAATCGTTATCAGTTACAATGGCATAATTAATAAAGTTTATATTATATTGCAATAAAATAATATCATTTTTCAAGAGTAGTTTTTCTTTTTATGTAGAATATAATGCTATTTGCATTTTAGAGCTTATTTATTTTACTACATACGTGTTCGTGTCTGAAATATTAACACCGTAATCTGAAAAGATATATTGAATAAAGATATCCCAGAATTTTCTTTATATCTCTTAAACGTCACGAAACAGCAATGTCAAACGAAAGAATCATCGCTATTAAAATCATTATAAAATCAGATCGATAATTAATAGATTCTTGCTTGAAGATAAGCCTGTAGCATTTGATTTGAAATATATAATTCCACAATCTTTTCTTGCTACGCCAGTTCTTATACGACGGATTGCAGCTCGAATCGCGGCATGGACGTCAACGCGAATCATAAAGGAAGCACCTGTACACACATACACATACACATACCTTAATAGGATGAGGCGCCAGGATGCAAGAAGCAAATAAAAAGGTTGCCGACCCTGTGGGAGTAGTCGGGAATGCTCCGGAAGGCGCGGCGCGCCGGAAATGCGCCACGGAAAGAACGGGAAAATTTTCGCTCCTTCCTTTGAGCGTGAGGGCGACGCGTTATCCTACCTCGTTTAAATTTTTGCCGGTCGAGTAATGCAGAAGAAAATTAAGGAAATGAAAACGGATGATGCGAAAACGTAAACACACAGCTACAGCGAGAAAAACTCACTCGCGACGAGATGCCTCTCTCTTTCTCTTTCGCGAAGTTCGCGGAGGACGCTCGGAGGTTCTCTCGACAAGATCCTTCACCGCGCGTTTTTTCTCGTCATGACGATGAAAAGATTGCGCAGTAAAAACCGTGAGATTTCTGCTTTATGAGACAGTTATACATAATGCCTATATCATATTATATAGAAGAAATATATGCACTAGTCAGAGAGAGAGAGAGGGAAAAGTACGAACCGATTCTCTCTCTTTCTCTCTCTTACTCACTTACGGGATATTGTTTTAATACCACACATTTACATGAAGTATTACAGAAACGTGATATGTTTGAATAATTGACATGGCGAGTATAGTGCAAAATATTGCGTTTACCCCGGCGTCGCAATTATCCCGATTAATCACATATGAATTGTATTGTATAACGAACTCTCTGAGTTCATTACAAAGCCTATCAACGGATCTCCAATTAACAATGCAAATTATTACGTCGATTCGCCGAATAGGATCGTTATATTATATACAAATCATCGCGCACCGAAGCGATCGCAAATCTTCACAATGACTTCGATAGCCACGTGTAGTCGTTATGTCAATAGAGCGTCGGTGATAGGACTGATAAAAATAACAAGCTGATATCGCGAAGTTACTTGCTTCAACGAGAATATCTACGCATCTACGGAAGTCGATGGCTTCGGGTTCGATCTCACGTAATAAACTCAAACCCAACAGTAAGCGTTCCGTAGACGCCTGTTTCAATCCCGACACGCGATACGATACATTGCACTCGGATAAACTTGAGTGCACTTTAATCCAGTCAGACGCGTCTTAACGCGCAACATGGAATCACGACACTTTAATGTTTCGCGAGTATTTGAAAAAGGAATATTTTTTAGCTCAGTTATATTATTCACCGAAAAAAGACCCTGATACAAATTAAAATATTTTTATCGTATTTAAGATTACTTGTTGCGACCATATATTATAATGAGTGAGAAATAAGAAAAAAATGAGAAATTATATAAAACTTTTTCTTGCATTTTATATGTCAAAGAAAATAAATTTTTCGCATGTCATTACGTAGCATGAAAAAATAAACTGGTGAAATCTACCGAAGTGTTCCTTTTTTAGCTGTTCCGGATAAATTACGATGTATAAATTTAATCTACACATGTTTTATATTTCTAACGATATATAGGATAGCGGTTTTACACGTGTATATTTATGTATGTGTGTGATGTGTGATTCAGACAATTGATTCATCTGTTTTTTAATTCATAAATGCGAAACAGAGTTTTTACCACACTTTACGATCATATGCTATCAATTACAAGTGGTGAAAAAAAAAATTGCCAATCTCGAATGTGTATCATAAAAATAAATCACGTATATGTAATTTTTCGATATATCCGATCATTCAGTTATAATACAACTATGATTTTAACCAATGTGATATCCGGACTATTTTTTTCACGAATCACTAACGATAAAAACGTCCCCGCAATTTATTTTTGTCGATATCGATTCATCACTCTTGGTAGGCAGCCTAATAATTACAAGACAGCGGATATCAGTAATCTCTTTCTCTCTCTCTCTCTCTCTTTCTCTCTCTTTCTCTCAACTCTCTCTTTTTCCTATTTAGAGAGTCATAATTAAATATACCTATACCCCGATATACAACAAAAACGTTGACCAACGGATAACATCCAAAATATTTTCTTTGTTAATAAAGCTTATTTTATCGCTTTTAATGATATACCCTAATAATGAGGCGGCATAGGCGATGTGCCGCGATACCACCCTCTCTTTTCATGGTCTCTCCATTATCACTAATTATTCTCCCGAATGGGAACGCGCGGCCGCTTAATCGAGCGCGGTGGAAAACACGGACCGTGACCGGAGATACGGAAAACCGCTGACGCACGTGAGCTTTCCACGTGGTCGCGTTAAACTGACACGACGAACCGCCACTGGAAAGAGAAAGAGACATATACTAACTACTCATTTACATCCCATGTAAATCAAAAGAGAGAGAAAGAGAGAGCGCATTGTGCATTTTGCCTCAACCTAATCGCATTTCCCATTGTTACGTTGAAAAAGGAAATAGAACTCGATCGCTACCGTGTTGTGCCATTGACCATCGTATGTTAGCGATTAAGACTATCATTATGGTATACAAGGTCGCCTTCGCTCGACCAAGCTTAGTCATGGTCAATCTCGGTCAAGTATAGCTTCTTTGTTTTTTTCCTTTATTCTTGCTATGTGCGTCTCACGTTAGACATATGCTTGCTGGTTTCTTATCTTCTCGGGACGTCGTATACGATAATTTTATCAGGCATCACGTAATCTCAGGAAAATAATAAAGCATGCATTTTTTTATATACAATACTTGTCGACTCATCGATTATCAACGCCGCTACTTTACGCAAATGAACCGTTTTTTATCAGTAATCTCTTGTTTAGATTTTTGAGTATGATGATATCAAGAGTATGATCATTTTTATTTTATCTCAATTGATTATTAAAAAATAAGAGGAAATACAATTTTTTGTTTTAATTATTCAATTATTTGCAAATTTTGCGACGATGGAAGCGCGTAAAATATACTTTCCTCCATGTCGGTTTCGTTCGTAATGATGCGCGTCGGGATTAAGTTTCTTATTGAATAATTGCAATCGGTATTAAATAATAAAAGAATCGATTACTCGGAAGCTGCGAGCATTTTAACAATGTCAGTTTCTAGCAATAAATGAGATAAGACATCTCTCGCCGAGAAGCGGTGTCTCAAGTAGTGGAATTCGCAACGGAATTCCGCGGTCGTTCTGATTAACCAGTGAATCAACTCTGGGGAAGGAAACCTGGGGCGCCAATCCTTATCGCGTACTTTAAGGGCAGCCTCGTGAAAATTCACTCGGCGGAGATTCCATTCGAAAATCGAGAGTTCGCTCTTTGTTTTCCGCCGCGTTGATCCCGAATCGGATTTACGCGCGAACGCCCCCCGCGTCTCTGTCGAAATCGACATCGAAATGCAATCGCGAGTCGACAATTATATCGGACGAGCGATCGAGATTGGTTCGTTTTAAGGAGGGAAAGGAAAATTAGTAGGAAAAGAAGAAATGGAGTTTGCATTTTTTTATGAAAACAGCGCGACTTTAATTTTAATTTAACGAAACTGTTCGATATCCGACAAATGATGAACTCTGTTAAAAGTATAACTAGATATCGCGCATTAACTTCTTCATTAGAGAAATGTTTATTTATTCAACGCCGTTCTTCACAACAATTATCGCGAATAGCACACCGCTTATCATTTCGAACATGATACCGTGTTTTAATCGCACCGAATGCATTGCTATATGTAACCGAAGTGGTATTTATTAGCTATATAACTACGAAACATTATCTGATAACGTGTAATGCAATCCAAAACTTGTCGCAGATGGACGGGAAGTTTCCGTCACTCCCTTCCACAAGCGACTGCGAATGCGTTTCATATTTGATATTACGAGAGTCGATGAACCCGCAGAATCTTTCGTGGCAGAATCTTTCGAATCTCCGGAGCGAATCGGTTCGCGCCGGAAAAGACCGGTTCTCCGCATTCAAAATGCCTGTTGCACCACGACCGCGATTAATCTGCATAACATGACCAATCTTAGATGCTAATTTTCAATGTCAGTCTTGCGACATCATTTCGTGATACATATGCAAACGGCACGATTATGAGCGATACGACTCGTACATACAACGGTACATGCATATTAAAGGGTTAATGAAGGAGCAAGTACACCCTCTGTTTCTTGTTAGACACTCGCAAACATTTTACGGTATTCAAAACACGAGAAATATCTAAATTAGATTGCGTCGAGGTAGTCCAGTGTGCAAAGTGATCCCCTAAGTGCAACAGGAAACGTTGATTAATAGGAGGAACTCCGCGAACGTAATTTTCCCCCTCCCGACGTGCTACCTTCTCTACCGGGAATTTATCTGAATGACAATCGAGTTCCGCGCACGAAAATATACAAGGCGCTCTCTGGGTATAAATCTTTAGGGTAATCTCCGAATCGAGCGGAAATTTCCATTCGTTCGACAACTCGAATTGGAGTGGCTAAAGAAATTCCACTCGCTGACCATGACGGTGAAGGTTATCGATTCGGCGAGCTACTCGATATATGATTCACGCAATGTGAGTTACATATGCACGTGTAGTTTTTATTATGAATATTTGCGTTTTACGCAAATAGCGAACAACGATTTAACGATCGTAATTAATGAAATTTTATATCCGGATTCTATATCGCGCAAGAACACAAATCACTTTATGTAAAATACAGAATATTACTTACCATTATGATGAAAAATTCTGCCTGGCACGATACACAAAGTCGAATATTAGGACTTTGTAAATTAAGCCATCGACGGAGTTACCAGTAAATACAGCGGATAATACTCGATTACTTTGGCTTATACGTCCTTCATAAAATATACAATGGTAGATCTAAAATTTGAAAAATAAGAACGAAATTATAAATTGTTTTTAACGATGTTTGAGTGGAAAAAAGTTGCGAATGAATAATCGATTAGTTTCAATGACTCTTTGACAGCAGCCTGCTCCAGAAATGTGCGCGAGATGCTGACAAATTATTGTTATATTGGCTATACGTTAAACTTGATCAAGTTGTTTTTGTTCGATTATCGTGGCGAATCACCGTAAATGTTCTCGCTATTTCTTGACGATTTATATCGAACTATGATTAATTGTCTTATAATTCCTTCTCTCACAACACATTTCTTAAACTATTGACCTGGTTTATAATCATTTGAAAGAATATCTGCCATTAAATTTTTATTTTCAAACATCTCTATTACAATGTGACAAAAAAAAAGCATATTAAACGTTAGAATACATTTTTTTTTATTTGTTAAGCGCTTTTATTATCGCATAATCATACGGAACCATTCTCTATTATTAGATTTCCGTATTATTAGGATCTTAAAACGCGACTGCATTGAATGTTAAATCTATTCTTCTTTTTTATAAAGTTTTTGGAATACTTTGGATATCGACTATTGCTGCTCAGAAACAGTTTTCACTACGGATTGCAATTACGTTCCATGCGGCATGGTATTTCGATACATGCGAACCACATGTGTATCGAAAAATATACTTTTCTCCATTCTACATGTGTCCAATGTCGAAAACTTTCTATGACTTTTTTTGCGGAACCCACGGCTCTCGCTATTCACAACGTTGCGCAAACACGAATGCACACTCCACCGAAATATCGATTTCGCGTGATTTCATTGCCTGAATCTCCGATAGAAAAAAAAAAAATATGATTCTGAATGAATAATAGTCATGTATTGACTTTTTACTTACCGTAATAAGAAAATAAAAAAAATTCCTCTATAAATCTGGATTAAATATAAAAAGAAAATCGAATCACAAATGCAATCACATCTAGATCCGCGCGGATCCAGCACTTTTGGTCTTCCGGCTCGTAGAAATCTGTCAAAGTATGTCAATGATCCGTTGTCGAACCTGTAACTCTCTTTACAACACGTGACAACACGTCTTGCGATCGCAACATGAACCGTTGCTCCGTGAAATTCCCGATAAATCCCGTTTAGGAGCATACAGATCCACTGTCGCACCTAGCTCGTGAAGAGAAAATAACGTTTTGTGCACTCGATCGTATATATTAAATTATCGCTCTAAAATATTTATAAATGTTCCCGTATATTAATCATTTTATTATTGGTATTCCCGATAAACCTCCTCTGCTTCACCATGTGGCCACCTGCCAATCGAATCTGAAATATGGAAAAAACGAAATTTGTCAGATATTTATATCGTGATATGCTGAGAAGATTGATGTATTTATTACATTATCATGCGTTATTAAGATAACTATACCAAGCTCATTTCTCTTTACAAATTTTCTTTACTCCTTTTAAATTGAAATATTAAAAAAATCTATAGATAATAATATATAACTATTTTTATATTTTTAAGCTATGTTTATAAAAATATTATATGACTTTAAATCCTCTTATATAATATAGGTAATCCCCTTATTTTTGTGTATGAATAATATAAATTTTTATGTGTAAATAATATAAATTTTAAATAAAGTCTGAAGTAAATCGCATTTTTGAAATCCAAGTGCTTCGTATAATTTATTTTACAGCTGTGCCAACACGCATGTATATATTTAATGATATTGCTTAATATCTCTTTGCAATGTAAATATTTTTTTATTGCTATATGCATGTTCTTTCGTCATGTACTTTTTCTCCGATAAAAATAACTCCAAATCTTTTATTCTCTCACATGCCTGTTTGTCACGAAGGGTTAATTTATCAGCTATTCTCTTCAATTTTTTCCATTCGTTTAATTTGTGGCGTCGTCCGACTCGATGTGACAGTCTGTCAGGCTTGTCGGCTGCTTCGTTCGCTTTAATTAATGTATATACTTTTTCATGTGCCGTCAGTTTCGCGAACTTATATAATAGACTCTCACATCCCGTTAAATAGAAGAATGAATAAATCATCGACAAATCCTACAGAATCGACGCGCGAAAACGCATTCTCTCCCGATTTTCCTAATTATCCTTAATTTCTAATACCGCCAGGAGAGTGACGTGATTCGTTTAAAATCCTGCGGTGAGTCTCTCGTCTCGTGATTAATTTATGTAGTTTCTTACGACGCTTAGAACCCTGCAGCGCGATCAATAAGGAACGAGCGGGCGGTGCAACCGTAGCAGGTACACGCCACACCGTTATACAGTAATCTCTACCGTAATAGTAAAAACGCGAGCCGCCTTTTGTTGGACTTAATTCGTCCGTCGGAATCGCCTTAAACACGATCGTGTCTCGCACGATAAGGAGACGGAAAAGACATGCCGAGTTCACTTTGTGCGAACTCCTTTCGTGACCATTTCCGTGAGTCACTTGCGAGCGATTTCCATAAAGAGTACACGTAATCGTCTAAAAAAAACGACGAGTCATATTCCGTTAAAGGGCAAATGCGATACATAAAATCGAGGAAAAATGCCGCGCGTTAATCCGCTTTGTGGAAAATAAAGTCCAAACACGTGATTCGCGCCGGACTTAAATCACCGTAAACCACGTTTTGAAACGAGCGATTAGCTGCGGAGCCGGAACGATGATGTAATGCCGGCGGGATCAGAATAATAGCAATCTCGCGGACAACGATCGCGAGTAATTAGATGATGAGCGGACATTGGTTAATGGAATTACGGATATTCAGAGCAAAATGATACTCACACTCATCGGGTACGGACTGTCGTTCCACGCTAACAGTTCGAATATATGTATATGTATATAATATCTTTAACAGCCCTTTCAACCGACGGTATTGATACCCATTGACGGGTGCAGATATCGATCTGAAAAAAAGTGCAATCAACATAAATATTCATTATATAAATGATAAATACATAGCGTATGAAAGAGTAATGTTATAACATTTTGGAGTAATTTTAATGCTAATGATAATCCGATTTTCGAAAATTCTGTTAATTAACAACAAATAATTAACATGTCTCATTAAATAATATGTTGGATCATCGTGATTATTTACGAGAAAAGTAAAATTATATTGCTACAATAAAACGAGGAATAATTATTAGGATAAGAATGATTACGTTAAACAGGATAAGGAAGAGATGAAACAGATATCCCATCCTTAAAAATGTCATTGCATATCAATAAGGAGCAAAAATAAACACATCTTATAAATTTATATGCATATCGCATACGCGAATGAACTTTTCTAAAATATTCTTTACGTCACTTTCAAATAAACAGTTGATTCGCGATATCGACAGAGATCCTTGTCGAGATCCTTCCATCGCGAAAAATTTTTAAAGCTCCCGAAACTTTGACACGCGCAAGATAGCGACTTGCCGAAACTCATAAAAAATTCTCTTCCGCAAATGCCATCGGAACGAACGAGTTACGAAGATGCCACGAAGTCGTCTTTGTCGTTGCTACCGGGTGTCTCGCTCTTATTTGCATCTCAATCGCGGCCTAACGTCTCCCCTGGCAACGGCTATGAATTTTATTCCGGTCTCATATTTCTGGTCCCCATTGTGGAGGTTGCGTGATGCGGCGCAGTCGCCCCTCTTTCTTTACTATCAATCATCTCCGTTGCTGCCGTTACTCGCCACCTCGGGGCTGTATTCCGAACTTTTGCGTCATCCTTTTGCGCGAAGAAGCGAAGAAGAGGACGACGAGGTCTTCGACGGCCTCTTCCCTTGCGCAAATTTCACCCGCCACTTGCTTCTCCTCCTCCCCCTCCTCCTCCTCCGATCCTCTCATCGCAAACAAGAATTCCGCAAACGCCCCCGGGGCCGTGAAATACGTGAGGGATGCGCGTCTAAACGCCGAGAATCCTTTCGCGAGAAAATGCAGAACGCAGCAGCGATCCTTCCTCTTTATCTCGGAATATCTCGGTTAAGCATCGCGCGACTAGAAATCTCGTCGGGCGGACAAAACACACCGCGACATTCTCCGCATTTTCAATCTTTGTCATCGTGTCGCTCCATTCGTATGAGTAACACGGCATTGTTGATCGTTTCTCTTACGGATGTTGGGTAGTATTAAGTAAAGTCTCGCGAGAGAGCAGAATTTTTCTCAAGACTGGACGGGAAAAATATCGAGAAAAAGCTCAAGAGAGATCTATTGTATTTAGTTATACATTTCAATTCAATGTCTTTTTATATTTAAATAAAAAAATTGATAGTTCCATAATCACACTCTTTTATTCCATAAATTATAAAACCGTACATGTACATGATCAGCAGGTGGCTCGTACATTGCCTTTTAATCATCGTTCTTCCGTCACAAAAGCTCGAGCTTGAGCGACGCTGGTTGGTTCGATATTATCGGATAAAATGAAGGAAGCCTCTATAGTGGTAAAACTCATAATGCTTGTCAACGGGTTAAAGAAATGGAGGGAACACGGGATATTGCCGGACCGTCATATTCTTCCTTCAATGTATCCTATCAACGTCTACGTAACGTCGGCGCATTTTCCCTTTCTTCCTCATCGTGACGATATCTCGTGGAAACGCGAGAGGCAAGACGATGAGCTCGTTTTCCCTCTTCCCTGTTTCAATCCTTTTGCTCAAAGAGGCATTCGCATGCCGCTTCAGGATCGCGAAACTCACGGAGAAAGTGCATTTTTAGACGTCGAGCAGAATTTCAAAGAGAATCACGCTCTATTGACGACATTTTATCTTCGATTTTATACAAAAATATTGTTGCTTTTTTTGAAAAATCTTTTTTTTTTTAAATTCAGCTATTCTAATGTTTTTATATAAACAGTTACATCAATATTTGACATGCCATGAATATATATTGTATATTAAGAAATAGTAAAGCATAAAAATGTAATTATTTCGATAATCTATTTAATTGTGAATTATATCTATTTTTTATATTAATTATAAAAACATTTGCATTTTTATTGATGTATAAAATATTAATGAAAAAATACCTTACGTATAATTGCGCGCGATTAAAATATGAATGTAATATTTACACTCCTTCGAAATAATATGCAGAGAAATGTTATTTGAACATTTCTGAACACGCACCTTAATGTACCTCTCTTATAGTTATTTTATCATTACAGTTTTTTCATACCATCCTGTTTCATTAAAGAAACAATCTTGTAAAAATGTTAAACATCGTAAAAGTATTTAATTAAGCATAATTTACGGTATCTATAAAAGAATATCTTAAAAAAATATCTTTTTCTACGATATTACAGATAAAAAAATATTACAGATCTCGCCTTGAAAGTCAAAGAACTCGATAAAGATGGGTGCGATGTACTTTATGTAGCATACCATATCGGAGTATTATTATTACGTAGCACTCGGACATTATTATCTCCAATCGATCAATACTATAGAGAGAGAAAAATCTAAATATAATATCATGAAAAACTCTAGTATCAGGCAACTGACAGAGTCCGCAAAATATCGTGACTTTAAAATCTCGAACTTTTGAATATTTATTCAAATATTTAAACAGAGAAATCGTTCCTTTGTACGGTACTTTAATATTTATCTAAGTCCTTAATTTTATTCAAGTATGCAAATCTGATTTCGAAATGATTAAGAAACAAGTTGATAAAAACAAGTACAATGAAATTATAATTCCGATATCCGTATAATTATATAGAGCACGATTACATAACGCCCAAGTATTATTATCCAGTGTGTCAAGTAAAAATATAAAACTATTTAAAAAAATAAATATAAAAATATAAAAAAAGAGACTAATGCGACATCAATTATCAATCCACGGATTATATGATGACTTCAAAGATGCATTCACACCTACCGGAAACCTTCCAAACCCTACGATCGATAGCTCGTTTCCTGTCGCGAGAGACCCTCCATAGTTTCGAACAAACCAGAAGAGACGAAGTTTTCGAAATCGACGAAGCACGAATCGCACGAATGCACAGATCTGACTGGTCGTTTGGTCGGTGGGCGACTCTACCTACTTGTTTTCTTGGTTGCCACTTAGATATATATATCGCGATTATACGGGCTTGCCCTTCCCGTATACTGCAGCAAGCCTACAACACACGCAATTACAACACGCTCGAGCGGGTCGCTGTTCAACAGATCGATAGTTCTGAAATCACTCACGCTAATTGCGAATCTAAGGTCTGATCAAAAGTCGCGTGTATTTCAAATATATAGAATTTTTTTTTTTTTTGAATTATTGATATTAATTATTAAGAATTTTCGTTTCTCTTTCCTTCTCTCTCTTTTTCATAAATATTAGGGAATTATTTCACTGCGAGTGACTCAACAATAATTACGTAGGCACAAAGCATTTGCTCGCAAAATTTATGCTATCACTATCAAAGCCTGCTTATCGCAGGTAGCCGTGAGGCCTACGGCGGGGCATTGTAAAATCAATATCGTTCTGAGAAAACTGACGTTACGCCGTATAATCGATCCCGGCCGTGAGAGCAGAGCGGCATGGGAGCGCTGTCAAAAGCATCCGAATATACATCGAACGCGCCGGGGAGATTACAGCAGATTCAATAAGATTCCCGGTTCCCCTAAAGCGCACGCGACACATGCATCGCACGTTTCCCTCCCCCGAGATCTCGAAAGGGCCAACTACCGAGCATCGGATCCAAAGAAGAAGAGAGGCGTGGAGGGACGCGGAATAGACGTCGCGGAATAGACGTCACACGACGGGATCTTGTTCGATCCCGAAATCCCTTCGCAGACATCTTCTTCCAGCGTTACGACATCGCCCGACTGTTAGACACGTTTTACAAAATGACGCTAATAGAGGCGAATAAACATCGCTCGACGTAGGGAAACAAGAAATCGCGCACATTATGTTGTCGTATGTCAGCGATATATTTTTATAAACGCGAACGCACGATATCGCCAAAATTGCATAATAAACAATGACAGGTGCATTTGTGGGATTGATGTTTGAGCGCGATCGCCGAATGACGCGGTAAATTACACGCGGGTGGATAAAACAAATCCATTGATGGTTCGTTTTTCCGAGATCCTCTCGCCCGCGTAATCGCATTTTCGATGAGATACTCGGCGTGAAAAATGCATTTACGCTCTTTGTAAATAAATTGCGGCGGGAATTACGGGTATCGATATTTTCAGCCGCTTCACGTCATTTAAAGTCAATTTTAGGTGAGTTGCGAGGGAAATTAATGCTGTCGCGCCGATAGTTTATTTTGATTATCGATATTTGCTGATAAAATGATAATCGTGAACAAATTTGAGAAATATTGTTATACAAAAGGTTAAATTCGAATCAGCTTTTGCGGAAGAGACATTATTTGTGTTTGCTATACGATTTCGCGTTATTCATATGTTACTGACGAAATGATATCCATTAATTAATTATAATATATGATATCTAATTCACTTATATAGATGAAATGTGGTTTCATTAGGAAGCATTTGCACAATTAAACGTTGCATAATGTAAGCGAGAGATAAATTAAACCATCTACTAATGGAACAATATTCGCCGCGTATAGCTCGCGTGTATAAGAGGAAAGCGTGTGCAAAAAGTGGATAGATTTAAAACGCCCGGTTATCCGGTTCACGTGGGATAAGACTGGTTGTCGCTATTTTAAGGCTACGTAATACAGCTATCATAAATTTGCTCGCGCACACACGCGTAATGTGGCTGTGATGCTAAAATAGCATAAAACTATTTTCATATATTTGCGAAGTCTTCGTATACGAAAGAAACGTACGGCTGTTCATTAGTCACAAAGGACGCGAGAATAGTACAAAGGTGGTTTTAGAACGAAGAAATAATTGCGGAATCATTCCTTGTGATATAATGCTACGCATTTTCATCAACGGGATTATAATACGCATACGCACACATTCATTTATATTTGTTAAAGAATTCGTATTAATTATAATTGTGCTAAACGTCAAAAAAAGAGATACTAAAAATATGACATTTTTATCATGGAGAATTACTTAGCTAAAAATTAATTTATGGAAATAACCGTATAATATTTAATATTTGCAAATTTTAAGAATCTAGAAATCTGAAGATATATTTTAAAAATTTACAAAGATTTTCAAATATAATTTTTGTTATATTAAAAGTGAAGAAAGATTATGCTAAAAATAACGATGACTGACAAATATTGAAATAACATTTAATAATTTATACTGAAACAGACAATGTTTATGCTAATATATGTACGAATATTTTGAAAAAGAATTTTAACAGACAAGATATGATAATACATCAGTGGTATATTACAACATAAAAAAATTAATTGACGGAATATCTAACTAACTTACCTAATTATTTAAATGAACCAAACATTGATGAATTTTTTTACTGGTTATAATTTTTTTATTTCGTTCTCTCTTTGGTCTATAAATTTAATAGTGTCAAATGCGCTTTCGCCAAGTATCTCCGGTATTGGAACTCGGTAAGCCCGTCGACGAGTCATTCGTTTTGCACATTCGTCCGATGACACGTTTGTTTGTTTGATTGAATTTTTTCGCCGCAAGCTGCCCGCTGGGCATTGATTTATTTTCATGCGCACACTATGGCTTCGAGACTCGACCGGCAAATTTATAGCGTACGATTTTCCACGTATAATCGCACTGTGGACACAACGCCCGCCTCCATCAATTTTCTATCCTGATATCGCGTTTGATAATAGCGGCTGATAAGTCTCACCGCGATCTGTCGACGCCGCATCGTCCTGCGTATGTATAAATTTGCACAATTCCTCGTGTACTCCGTATACGCGTGCACCACGTGACCCACATTTATCATGCAAAGGTCACGCACAGGTAGCAATAAATGCAAAGTTTGAACGTTTAAAACGATTCGTATTGATTATATTCCATCAACGATCTAATGCTCAGTTTATTTGCGCGAGGAAATATCGATTACGCCAACGGAAAATAAATTGAGATCTTTATATCTTCCCTCGTGTATTAAATAACAGTTAGTATATATGTATATATATATGTATATAACCGACATTTTATTTTTAATGCTCTAGCAAAATTGCTTTTGATCTACCCAGCAGATTCTCATACGGTGTACTTTCCATACAAGAGAGAGAGAGAGAGAGTATCAATATATAAAATTTTATTTTTAACCGTCTGTTAATTTTAACTGATCTCAAATTCATTTTTAAGGAAGATTTCAACATCTAGCGAGGAGAAATTACTAATGCAAAATAAAATAAAAAATCCATTAACATTATTCGACATTTAAAAGGCATTAGATAAAATTAAAATAATATATTAAATTTTATTTTTAAATTAAAATTGCCCCAGATTATTGCCAAAATCAATCGCCACTATAACGATTCTCATGTCTATATCGCATATTATATACTACTTACTTTTTTACATAGGAAAAATTCAAAAGACTCGATGACTAATGTTGGACGCAATTTCTTTCGCGATAAAGTAATCCTCAGGTGTAAGAGCCGTTGCTTTCTCTTTAGAGCACTTTAGAAGATTAAAAAAAGACTCCTGTCGAATAGTATAACGATTCACTCGACCGACTACGGCTCGATACGTTACGGACAGAAGACAGTTTTACACTGACCCCCCTGCCACCAGAATCTCTATGTATATCGTCCACAACCTACCACATTGCGTGACTGAATAGTCTACATATGAGTACGCACACATATTGACGGTCGCTCGTATGTGTCTGCCCGAGTCTGCTTGGCAGACATAAGTGCCGGCTTTAGCACCCACCGCGTCAGCAATGACTTGACAGATATATTTTTGTCCAACAAAAAAATTTCAGATTTTACATGCAATATATCTTCTATGATTTGAAAAAGTATTTTCATAATGAGTCTAAATAAATAATGTAGGAAGTTTTATATAATAAAAAGATAAAAGTTATAATATTTTTGATCGAGAGTCTAGAAGAAATAAAAAAGAACATGATATATTTGGGTATTCTAGAACTTGGAAGCAACTTTATTAGAGATCTGAAATATTTCGAATGTCTAGACTTGCCATATTGTTTGGGTGACTGTACTATTTCTCAAGAATAAACTATCTTTCTTTTATCAGAGTTATTTTAACCACATTATTAGTGTAAAAGCATCTGAGATATTCAGTAAGGATATAATTTATACAATGTGTTACATTACGTAATGATAATTGCAATTACTTTAATAAATATAAGCATTAACATTTGTTGGAAATCAATAATAAAAAACAAGATTAAGTAAATACAGAAATAATTTTGTGTACGTATATCAGAATTGCACGTTCTGCAAAAGTTTCATTTTAAAAAAGCATATAAAAATTTTATAAAAGAAGCATATATATATATATACAGGGTGTTTAAAAAAAATATTTTAATATTTATATGGTAGATACATTATTATTTAATATTTATATGGTATAAACATTTTTGTATGTTACCATCATGATTGACTTACCGGCTTCTACGTGTCGCATGCGACGTGAGAAGAAAATAATCTGTCTAAATCTTAATCTCGATATTTAAGGTGCCTTTTAAAAAAGCATATAAAAATTTTATAAAAGAAGCATATATATATATATACAGGGTGTTTAAAAAAAATCATTTAATATTTATATGGTAGATACATTATTATTTAATATTTATATGGTATAAACATTTTTGTATGTTACCATCATGATTGACTTACCGGCTTCTACGTGTCGCATGCGACGTGAGAAGAAAATAATCTGTCTAAATCTTTATCTCGATATTTACAGAAGGTGTTCCACATGTCCTCTTTCCATTTCCATCAATTCCACACACGCTTGGCATCTTCTTCTTACAGGATCATGAACTCTCTTGAAAATTCCAGATCTCTGTCGAATTATTTGACAAGCACGCTGGATTCGATCACGTAATTCTTTTAAGTCATTTATCGGCGAAGAATACACTACGCTTTTCAAATAACCCCGTAATACGCTGACATTTTCAACACGATACTTTGTAACTGTGTAATCACCAAATAGATCCGCAATCGCCGGTTGATGACAATTGACTGATTGCCGCTGAAATCTTCTGTTATGAAGTCTGTATGGAAATTTAATGAAAACATTCAGAACGCGGTTTATAAACACTGAGGTAAACATCGCATGCGGCACGTATAGAAACCAGTAAGTCAATCATGATGCTAACATACAAAAATATTTATATCTCAGAAACGGTTGAGCTTTCGACTTATATTTACTAAGGTTTTTTTACTCGGTGTGTCCTATCTAACATATAAATATTAAATGATTGTTTTTAAACACGCTGTATATATATATGTATATAGAGAGAGAGAAAGAGAAAGATTAAGTTTGACGACAACAATAAATAACGAGGAAATAAAACATACGTTTTTTTTATTCTTTTATTTTGTTCGGCGCTGCTGGAATCCCGCAAGGCTAAAACCTTTTAGAAAGAGGCTTGAAAAGGTAACGTTGTACACGAAACTCTTAAATGGAGGAGATAGTGAACACCAGTATCTCATTATTACTGTAGCACCACGAAGCGCATGTTTAAAAAGAAAGATAACATTAAAAAATTTTATTTTTATTTACTGTTTTATTATTTTTATCAATACCTTCGCGAATAAGCAAAATTTAATCTCACGAATATGAAAACCGGTTGCAAATAGTAAACCGCAAATAAAGGACGCGTGAATACGACACTGCATCTGGATGAAACATTAAAGATTTTTCTCCTGCTAAAATTTCTTTATTAAATACAAGAACTATTTGTGGTCAAAAACCGATTATTGGAATGGACATATTTTTTTAATTCACCGCCATTTTTTTAAAGTTAAGCTTATTACGTAAAATGCATCTTGAATTTAAAAGAAACGCTACGATAATATAGTCTCTTACAATGGATTGTGATATATCGTTCATATAGATTCATTTATAGAGATTACATTTTTAGAACAGAAGAAGAAAGAATACGCATTCTTTCGTAAAGAAAATATTTCAAAGTTTGAGACAGAAAACAATGAAAAATTGCTAAATCTGTTTGCTTAAAGAGACTACATGGAAACAGACTACATCGAAAACATCCGAATGTAATTTACTAACAATAAATATTGTGTCGCTCGCGAAAAATTGATATCAAGAACACCGTTATTCATCAACGAAGAGGCGATTTCTCGCATCTAGTAGAATTGTCTTTTCAATTACTACTATGATCTCGATAGGGCGTTCGATCTTTCCCTCCGTGTCGTGTCTTCCTTTTCGACGTAGAAGTCCCCAAAATTTCTCGCAGAATCTATCTCTAGTCGACGTCCGCGTAATTTGCATACGATTAATCTTGATCAACGTTGCGGCACCCTCGTCCGGGGCCCATCTTCGTTCATGAACGGGAACCGGGTTAAATGACGAACACCTACCGAGGCCATGATGGATCGTTACGTCTTGGCACAATCTCAGTTCGCCAAGACGAATTCGGCATAGCCGAATCGATCTAATTAAACGCACGCACGTACGCACGGTTGGACGGATGTGAACTGATTGAATTGCGGTATGCAGATTTGCGTCAACAGCATATTCCAATTGTGTTGCGTTTGTCGACGACGGGTATCGCATTATGTCGCAAACTGAATAACACGAGCGCGCCTAAAATTATTTATGTAGCTTGTTTATTCAATATGACGTTTATTCATCAATCTTTTTATTCTTAAATTAATATGCTTGCCAACTTAACAAGCATAATATATAATACTCTGATAAAAGACAGAATGATGTTGATTGCTGAATTTTTTTGACACGCAGGATATAACGTATTGCAAGAATACAAAATTACATCTCGCCAGATGATGTAATACATAATTTGGGGAGATGGATCGCCGTGTATAAGCATCCTGGTTATATAATCTCAAGACGGATTCCGTAGCGAAAATCGATACTAATTAGATTCGCTATAATCAATTGTTATAAGACACGAAAATAACATCCGTATTAATTGAATTGATGTGGTACCTACAGATTCACATTACAAACAACGTTTAATCTATTTCTGTTGCTACAAAAATGCTACTTGCTCGCAAATTTCATTAAAAATGTCCATACATTAAAATTCAATTGTGATTGTTCCGTGCGCTTAAAGTACTTATTATGTTATCTATTATTTTCTTAACATGCCTGTGTATTACACATGCGTATTATTTTACTGAAAATTATAAATCAATATTCGCGAAAATACAACCTGCACGATCTGCAAACAGAAATTTGCAGTCCGGCGTATAATCATTGTTTATTTCCGCGCATGCAGCCCCCCATGTTGCTATCTTCGATACCTGCATCTCTTTTTTTTTCACGCTCGTTACCGACGCACTCGATATTATTATGGTTCAGTGAACCAAAAAGCAGGAAACTCGAAATTTCCATTGCTAATGACGCGAGAGCATCCCGGCCGACGTGTTATCGTTATCTTCCGCCAGGCTGTAAGCTCGCCAACACGCGAACGAATTTAATCGCGTATCTCCGAATTTTCCATGCGATAAAACTCGCCCTCAGCTTTCATATAGTGAATATTTTACTATCAAAAATAAACGATCTCTGGCCGAGATCTAAAAGCAATCTGTTAAAAAGATAATTGTATATTACAAGTTTTCCTGCAGAAATAATGGCGTCCCATCTAGTAATCTGAGGAATACTAAATTTTTATATTTCTCTGCTCCTTATCTAAGGAAACATTGCTATGCAATAAATTTTATTAAAAAAAGCAATTATATCATAAAATCTTATCGCATACTTATCGCTATTAACCTACATTTACAACGGAACATCCCACAACTATAATTCAGTAGAAATAAAACTTTTGAGATTGATTGGTATCTAAGAAATAATTTATAAACTGCAATATTAATGTCCACATAAGAAAATAATAACTTATTAATTATTTTTTGCATAATAGATAGATTTAAAATTAATTTTTAATCCTGCTGTATTTTGTTCATTTTTTTGTACACATTTAATATTTTATCAATACATATACACGTTTCCGAGTTTTAATTTTATATACGTATAAAATTTTGGTATTGGCGTCGAACAAATATCTCTTTAAAAAATGAGTCAAATAAACGCGATTGGAATAGCAAGTTTAATATATTTCGGTTACACTGGATGAACAAAACGATCTCCTGCAAAATAGAGTATTCTCGTATTCCTGCCCACTCTCTCTGACTAGCGAAGCTCATCCAGAGATACAAAAACTATCCCATTTACCTGGTATTATCCGGCTCAGGCACGTAGAGCTTAATTTCGCCGACGATTGATCCCAAATCTCCATGTTGGAAGGATCACGGTGGCACCGCGCGATCGCAGGCAGACAGATACGGCACGACCACACCGTATCCTCGAAGATTAACCCTCTCGATTTATTTCCACCGATCTAACTCACTCTCGGTCGCCCACCGCCGCCGAGAGGAATCTTTGCGGAGACACTTGAGGGACGTGATGCTGATAAAGGATCTCCATTCACGAGGAGGGACCGCCAGTTGGCTACGCTCCCCCGAGTTACGGGAGCTATCTCGACCACGTTCCCGTGAATGCACATTGTGCGCATTGCGTTGCCCGATGACTGTCGAGCTAAGGATACCGAGGAGAGATCGTAGCCACATGACGCGCGTCGCTACGGCCGTCATCATTTATCTCCCGCTGAATTTCAGATATTTCCCGGGACGCAGGGAAGCGCGTGTCTATCCCGTTATTGCAAGACAAATGGCGCGTAATTAACACAAATAATCCGAAATAAATGAAAGAGTGCGTGCAAACAGATGCCCGATCGCACCGATCGCTCGCGTCCAATTATATGGCGATCGTTTCCGTCTCGATAAAATTGGCAAATTTGTTTAATTTGTTATTACACGTACGCAGCATTTAATCTTGATTTCGAAATTTAACACGAACCGCGTGTGAAAAAATAATGAAAAAGTGTTAACCGCGTCTTATATATATAATTCTGGATTCCGGATGTACTTTTCGCGATAATATTATATCTATGTAGGTAGATGATATATGAGAGAACGCGCGCGCATTATATTCTGTCTCGAATATAATCGCGCTAACAAGCCTAAACACCAGTTAGTACCAGACGGCGCGTTTAATCCTCGCGGAATCGCAGTCAGCGTGATTCCACGTGTTTCACACAAAAGATTTTCGGTATGTCTGCACACCGGTTGCACAGCGGTACCATTTCCGCAGGTATCATTTACTCGCCCGTTCTTCCTTTCGCTAGCTTCGTCGCATATTCTGCCGACGTCGTCGCCGCGCGCATCTGCGAATGACAGCAGTTGTTTCCAAGTTTATCCGAAGCTGCGGAACGTATTCGGCCTCTTAATTCGCTCGTCTACCGGCGATCCCTCTCCCGTAGAAGGCAAGGCAAGACACACGATAATCACCACGTATCTGGCAAAGCCGGCGGGCGAGCCGGTCTCTTGCACGTGAACGAGCGTGCACGCGGTCTCCTCTTCGTTACCTAAATTTATTCCATTATTATGCCGATGCGGTTTAAGAGAGTGGCTTAGCAAGCAAAACAGAAGCGTACTCACAGCGGAATAATTTAATGAAAATAAAGTTTGAAAAAGTCCGGATTAAATACACGACATTGTATTAAGTATGCGAAAGGAAATTTATATATATATTATATATAAATTTATATATGATATAT
>NW_021850313.1:38267-59079 GCF_003651465.1 Formica exsecta
TATATATATATATATTATCTTTGATTTCTCGCGTGCGCGCTGATTCATAGATCCTAAAATATCGAATCACGCAAGAGGCGAAAATAGGTTTGCGTGAAATAAGGAGGGACATAGAATTTTTCTATATTTTGTTTATTTTAAGGTGTTAACGCCAAAACGTCGATGTTCGCCAAACGTCAGAAATCAATTATCGGAAACAATTTCTCATTGGAGAATAATCGACACCGATCTGTTTCTCTTCCACCTTTCCCACGGACAAGAGATTCTGTCCCGGGCAGGGACAGAACTACATGCTGTCGTATCGGACGAAATTACGGCAACTTAATCTCTGTCTTTATTTCTTTCTTCCTGTAATCACACCCTGCTGGCCGGTTCAGAAACTCATAGATATTTCGGATACGTAGGCGATTGGACTAAACGTCTTTTTAATGTGTTTTGTATCTGCGATATATTATATATTGCCTTTATGAAAGCATCAAAAACAATTTCGTGGACCACTCCTCCTTTCTCATAAAAGTTGTAATTTTATTCTTTAATTCGAATAAAATATCGTCGCGTTCGGAGCAGTACAACTCGGTACTAGAGACTTTAATTCCAAAAGAATCTTATGAAATGTGAACAATTTGGAGTATCTAGTAACTATCCTTATATACGTATCTTATTCTAAAAGCATATGTTTTTATACCACATTGATGCACCGATTATATCGACCATCTTCTTCGGCAATAAATTCCACAATCTCGCGTTTTATCGTTGCTTCTCCTTTTAATTGTGCGCTATTTTTAATCATGTAAACATTGATCTTTGTGCTTTATAACTCGACGTCCGCGACGTCAAGCGTGACAAATAAAAGCCCCGGACCTCGCACATATGGCACGAGTTCTCGCAGGCGATATGTAACCAGTCGGTTTGAGTGTGTCAAGCGTACTAGTCGATAATCGCCTTCGGCGAAAATTGATGGCGGAATACCATCGCCTGTGGAATTCTCTGTTTTCGAAATTGCAGTGTCAGAGCGACGGCAAAATATGAGCTGAAGCGACGATGTCATCGCTAGTCTAGTCCCCGTCTCTTTTACTCATGTCAATAATATTGATTTATTTATACCTATAGATATTTTTAATTAAATGGGTAATTATATTGTCCGTTTGAATTATGTATAAGCAGAATTTTAATAAATTTTATTAATTATTTAATAAACTTTTCAATTGTGAATATGACGTACAATTATTTCTCGAGTACATTTTGTCGTAATATATTCATCAATGTGTAATTGCATATCGATTGTATAAAATATTTTGATTGTAATGTATTAATAGTAAAATTCTGTACTGCATTAACGATGTTTGTCAGTATTGTACTTATAAAAAGCATCGTAAAGATAATCATAATAATGAGATATTATTATAATTACTGATATAAAATCACTTAAATCTAATTAACACAATTATCCATATTTTTCATTGATTTAAAACAAACGTCGCTAACACAAAATACGCAATAATTTGTCAGTTAATTCGATTCCCTGGTTTAATCACCCTCACTAATTATCTGATACTTATCTCGCTTTGAAATCTGCATAGTAAATATATCACCTTAAATTAATCACGCATTGATCCTTATCATAAGCATTCGTAAGCGAGAAATTTTTGTCTGCTAAAACTATTTAAATGTCTCTTAATTTTATAATTCTAAAAACAAACATACATTTTTTTGTGTATTCTACTAAAAATATTAATAATTCTAAAATAATTGCTAAATCAAGATTACCGCAAAAATATAATATTTACATATTCAATATGAAATCGAGTAAAATTGTTTTGTCATGAATTTCTAAGAAAGATCCATTTTAGGAACTCGATTCAAATCTAGGTTTTATAAGTAAATGAATATCTAAATCCCTCGTCTCGGGAGAACCGCGTGACGAACACGAGGCGCACGTTTTCTTGTATAAAGTTCGTATAAATCGCGCGTTTCGTCGTGGCGTCGAACGTAAAGGCAAACTATCACAGCAATCGCCACGAGAATGCGCGCCGCTGAAGCGCATCTGACGAACAGGAGAGAAGAATGAAGAGTGAAACGTAAAACTTTAGTTAAATCCGTGTGTATCTACATCTAGCAAGAGCTTTTAGAGAGCTTTCTAGAGAGTTTGAGACCTAATTAAACGACACATTCAAAATGTATCCATGTGTATAGTATCCATACTGGAGTACATGTTGGGCATGCTGTTTCTACTGCCTTGGCCGAAGATAGTCGCGTCGATGCCTTCGTCGTCCAATTCCTCCGAGAAATTTACCAGAACCTGCACATTAAATGGAAAAATTTAATACTATTTAAATAATCCGATAAAATAATTTTTTCATGAAAGAAATGATGGATATATTATTAAAATGATTTTGTCTGTGATATTTCCGTTATATGTTATATATATTAATATTTATATAACAAAATCATTTTTGTAGCAGTGCGTAATTTTGCTTTATCGATCAAAGCTCGCGTTTGTGATTATCGAGACTGCGAGTCGCGAAGTTCTCCGCGAAGATTACGCATGCGAACTTTCGATCGCGGGGTCGTTGTAGTTGCGTGCTTTTCGTAGAAGCACGATCCAGCAGCGGGATGGAGGGTGAGCCAACTCTTCTTGCAATGAAGACCCATAAAAATCTCAAAACTTTTCTGACCGGCCAAGTTTGCCTGGTTATACGTACAAGCCCGTCGCGATGCTGCAAAAAATTCCCACTTTGTTTGCGAGATTGCCGTACCGTCTTTGCATCACGGCAAGAAATGCATTTACATAATGTCCTGACGTCGCAAGCGACTGCTTGGAATGGATTTTTTTCGGAAAATATATACGCCGTGAATCAATTATTCAACGGACCACTTCGGGGTTCAATATTAAAAACTATTGACGCTCGCGTTATTGCATTATAATTATTATAACACGAGAGAGAGAGAAACAAAATGAACACAAATATAATAGAAATGCTGTTGCAATAATATAAAAAAAACAGTAATCATATATCCATAAATATAATTACGTAATTTCTTCTAAGAAGTATACTTCATTAATTTTCTTATTAGTGAAATAGAAAATAATATGCATTATTATATAAGATTTTATAATCTTCTCGTTTAATTTACTAAAGTGTTTTAATCTTCATTTTTAGCAATTTTTGATAAATGACAACTCTTTGACATTGTGACTGTCGACATTTTCTTAATTTAGATTCTAAGTATAGTTGTAAGAGAACATTTGTGCTTACTCCATATGTTTTACGCTTCTAATTTTCGAAAGATGAATGCATGCGCTTGCGAAACCTTTAAAAAGATATGCAAATAGTTTTCCATAGAATTGCAACAATCTAGAACTTCTTAGATTCGACCTGACCCAGTTTACTATATCGTACTGGGAACTTAATTTATATTCCGAACCGTGCTAACTTGAGCTGTTGCTATTGTCGTTACTGTAGAAGCTTACAAAACAACGGGGTTTATAGCAGCCCTTAATGTTCGCACGAACTAAGTTTCAAGAAGTAGGGATGAATACGTGACGCAAGTTTATATTTAACGACGATTTAAATACATCTAGAAGAGGATAGAAGACGGTACTTTCCGCAGCGATGATGGCGCGCGTAAACTTCTTTCTCGTTAACAACAATTAGCAACGGTAATCTCGAAAGCGTTAAATTTAAAAGAACGAGATGCACAAATGCACGGTAAATGACGGATCGATATTTTTAGAATGAATCAATTACACAGAAATTGAGAAATCTCACGGGCTGATAGATCGATCATATTATTTGTCGAAAAGATTTTTTCTGTGATGATAAAAAGGTTCCATAAAACTTCCACTCATTGTTTCAAGTATTGAATTTTTCTTACTCCGCCGCCACATTATATTATAAGTGATCAATAATTTATCGTATTCGATGATGCTTCTCTGGAATTTTTTATGCTTTTAATTCCATTCTCGTGAATATTGATATTTTATTCGTGAGCATTTTTTTTTATCTCCCACACGTTTTTTAATAGATTCCGTAAATTACATAAATTTACGGTGTTTATTTTCAACCGAATTTTTAATCGATGTTTCAATAATGCGCGAGAGAGAGAGAGAGAACAATAGTTTATAATAAGTTTTTAAAAAATAAAAAATATTCTCTCTCTCTCTCTCTCTCTCTCTCTCTCTCTCTCCCTCTCTGCCGCCGTTTTACGTTTCGCGGAAATTAAATCCCACCTTTTTGATCATGGTCGATCGATCACTCAAGCGACGATTTCAATTCCCGCTTTTCCTCAAGCGTCGATGGTTCATTTCGATCTGGAGCCGTTTCTTCGAGTTTTCAGACGCTGCAGAATAGTTGGAAGTGGATTGCGCGCACACTTTTAAGACCGTAAAATCTACATATACCCACATCGGCAATCTTGCTGTCGCACAACTCGCGTGATTTATGATCATTACTCGCAACTAAGCGAGAAATATTCTGTGATTGATGTATTGTTAAAAAATATAAAATAAATAAAAATTGTCTATAATGGAATTGTTATAATATTCCATTTCCATGGCTTTATTTTATTCTACGATTATGACGAAAAATACCTATATTTGCATATCATCTGCTGCAATAAATTTTTAATCCACGTATGTATAAAAAATAAAAATCACTTTTCTCTTATTAATAAACTAACGAAATAGATTAACATGAAATTAATTTTACTACATTTCAGCAAGTAAATTAGGATAAAACAACAATGAATAGTTTTATATAGCGTAAAAACATTTTAAAAAATCTAGCTATAAACTTTAATTCTAATTTAATTCACTGTCTCTAGCCACAGAAGTTCCTTATATAAAAAGTAAATTTAAAAAAAAAAGCAAAGAGATTACATCAAAAGCTTTATGCGCCGTTGTAATGGCCACTTTTTAAGTTAATACCATGTTGCTCGCGCACGAATTCTCTTTGTAGGACGCAACTGAATTTTCCGCAATTTTCAGATTTCACTTCGATGCACTGCAGCTTGCGCCACGAAAATAATTAATAGCGTAATATCGCGGTATTACATACATACACATACATCTTACATTTGAGAGCATGTTAATTAAAGTTAACATTTTAATCGTCTCCTATATAAGAATTTAAAAAGTTTTTTAATTAATTTTAAAATTAAATTTTTTTTCTTTATTAAGCGACTTATGCAAATGCAACGGATAGCCACTTTACGCGCGCTAAACTTCGCAAAGAGTCGCGAAACCTGAAAGTTTGGCGGTAAGAAAAGGGACCGAGCAAAATGTAAATTTCGGCTACCCGGGCACATACATCTTCCACGCAAATACATTCTTCTCGGTGGCATTACGACCAACACGCATCGTATGTAACTCGTCCATTCGTAAGTTGTGACACTCGGGTCACTCGCTTACACGTCAGTCGCGCATGTTTATCGTGTTTTAGAAATTTTTATTCCCGAGCAGAGAAACGCGGGAGTTTTATGCGCGAGAAAAAAAAATATGCACGAGACATCATGCACGTTCATAAGTTTACGAGAATACGTATAGAGTGAAGAGATAGGGTAACTCATAATTTCGTACAAAATGTGGCACCCGAACAAAGATGTGTAAAGAAAAATTTGAGCAAAACGGCAAGACACTTTTTTACACTTATATTAAGCATATATGCTTGTGCGAAGTTATCAACACATGATTCTTTAATTGCATTTAATTTAATTGTATATTAATTGAATGATATCGTTAAATACGATTCGAGAAATGCATCACAAATGACTTCGGCGCTTTGACGTGTGTATTTACGATGCGCTGACTCGCTTATATACTAACAATATGCCGATTTACCAACAATGCTCGCAATCCTCTCACATTGAACCGGCGCGAAAGACAATCGTCGTTGTAATGCTCGATGTGCAAAGGCTTCGAGAATGCAAGCGGAATGCAAGGGAACGCGTATCGTGTGTATGCGATTTACACTCAGGCAATCTCGAGAAGATTCGGGCTTCATTATTCGGACGGTGAACTATTTCCAGGCAGAGAGTGAGCGGTTAATTAACAACAGTTTTCGCGGAGATGGGGAGAGGGGAAAGGGGATCGGCGCTGCGCGTTACAGCTATCCGGAAAGCATTTAGGCGAGCTTAGAGGCAGTCAGCCGGTGGCGAATTTCCCGCCATCCTCCCGCCGTCCTGCCTCTCCTTCGCAGCTTGTAAACCATCGCGAGGCTGTAGGTAAGTGAACTACGAAACGACGGATCCATTAATATCCGTCGGGATCGGTGGGACGAAAACGCGGCTCGTCTTTGGACGACAGGAGGAGGAGGAGGACTGTTGTATATACCGGCGGTGCATCATCTGCTGCAGACAAGCCTTAGAATATTGCGCATCCGCCGAATATTCACCGAAAATTACGTTGCAAAAATAAACATGCTTTAAATATTTTAAATTTGCATATGACGATATAATTTCAATGAGAGATATTATAAGTCGAGGATCAGACTAATGCAATTTGATGTATTATATAATAAACAATTCTCTCCCGGGGGAGCATCTGAAATAATATATCGCAAAGTTTCATGAAAGGCGAGATGGAGTACTTGAAAATCAAAACTGTTGAGAATCCGCGAAACAATGTTGCTTTGTTGAATTGGATTCACTGACCTGATCCAACGAGCTTTGTGTGAGTGTGTAGTCCGTGGCTTTAAGCTCCTCCACCAATAGCTTCACCATGCTGAAACTCATGCTGAGTGTCGTGTCTTGACTCCGTGGTAGCAAAAGTCGGGCAGCCGTTGCCTGCCTAGAAGAGATCATCGCCTGTGGCAGATATTTCAGGATAGCTTTCCTAAGATCCGTAGCGGAGACTGGTTGGCCGAATCTCAGGAAGACAACATATCCTTCGCCGAATCTGAAAGTCAAATGATATTTTCAGATATTTCGAGGCAAATTTTCGATACATGTCAAAACGATATTTAAATTAATTATGACAAAGTAACGACGCGAATTTAAGAATAGAAAATTGTATTGAAATATTGCGGGGATGTTAATAAAAAAAAATCTGCTTTTTTTCCCTTCTTTTTTTAGTATTTTTAAGTTACAATTTATTCGCTTTCTAGCTGCGTTCGATCGCAAGGGACGTGGATCTATATTTCAAAGTCTCGTCCTGGACAAAAGACGCAGAAGATAAGCTTCCGCAGTGTCTTCTATACTGTAACAAAGTGCATTCACTATTCTTTATCATTCAACGTACTCTCCGCGATACATGAGAGCGAATTGCAGGATGGGCTACTAACATGGACAGGACCGAATCGTAAATTCTATCCTCGATGGCGAGAGACATCACAGGAGAGAGAAGATCGACGTGGAAGAAAAGGTAAAAGAAGGTCATTTTCCGAGATACTTCTAGAAACACTTCGGATTGTTAGAAGTTAAATATTTACGGAGCTTGACGTTATTCCGAATAGGCGATGCCATACGCATTTAAAAACTGAGATAGATAGATCTTCTACATGTATGTATAATTGATTTTGATCAGAAATAACTATCCGATAAGACTAATAGCTCCGTCACATCAGTGATAATGCTGACATATTAATTAATTTACGTAGTACCGTGCAATTCTTTTACTAAGGAGATTAGTAAGAGGTCTTAATTTTCTCAATCATAAGAATATTGTCATCAAAGGTCTCAGACTTAATTAAATTCTCCGGCGGTCTAATTAAAATGCGTTACGGCGAGCATAAATTTCTCTTTGAGTGTCGCTCAAATAATATTTGTGGATCTAAGTCAGCGATCTTGTATTGTGAAGTCTAATGGGATCTTAGCCCTTGTCTTCTCCTTCCTCCACGTTTCCGTTCTGTGTCGCTTTTAACTCTCTCATAAAGATGATTATTGAACGATATAAAGGTAAGACTTTTCGATTGAAGAATTTATTAAGCTACAAAACATAAGTACAGAACGTAAGTACAGAACATAAGTACACCCGTAAGTTCTCAAGTCAAACTGCAAAAAAAAGTTGCAAACAAAAAGCGGAGAATCAAGACTGATAAAAGCGCGGACCTATAAGGTTTACGAGTCTGCTGGGAAATATCCGATCGCGAAATTAAATGAGACGCGATATTCTACGAAAATACGAAGTTCGATGTAATCTTACTTGTGTTTCAAATGCTGCGGAGTTCCTATACACCTGAGACCGGCTTTGGCGAGGATTCCTACTCTCGTGCAAAGGTTTTCGCATTCGGCAACACTATGCGAAGTCAGTATAACGCATCCTTGATTTTTCGTCACGTGTTTCACCGCTTTTGCTACGAGATTCTTCGTGGCAGGATCCATTCCGCTAATGTACGCGCGAACAAAAAAATATTATTTTATTAACGCGAAGAATTAAGTATCTGTTTTTGCATAGTTAATGTAATGGTTAATTAAAGGGTAATTATAAAATTATGCGAAAAGTACCTCGTGGGTTCGTCCATGAGAACTATTGCCACAGGTGCCATGACACTTATAGCGGCGCACAGCTTCCTTTTGTTACCGCCGCTGAGACCATCGACCCTTCGGTGAGCATACTTGAGCAGATCGAACCTCTTCAGCATTGTCTCGACAGCCTGAAATAAATGAAATAAATTTCAATTCCAAACTTTTGTGTCTACAGATATACATAAGTTTTAATTAAAAATTTTTTTATTTTCTTTTGCTTGAATATAAAAGAATCTGAAATAATTTTCACGAACATTTTCACCATTAACTCTTAAAAAATTCCAAATCAATAATACAAACACATTTTATTTAACAGGCTTATTTTAAATAATATTTTTTGTATAAATTTAATGATAAAAGAAATTTGTTACTACCTTAGGAACATTATTCAGTCCGCAAACTTCACCGTGAATTGTCAGACACTGATGGGGAGTGAGGAATCCATCCAAAGCATCGCTCTGAGGGCAGTAGCCAACCTCGCCGTTGCACAGAGGTCCAGCGCCAATCTCACTTCCCCTAAGAATAATCTTCCCGGCCGTAGGAATGATTTCCGTTGTCAGCATTTTAAACGTCGTGCTTTTTCCCGCCCCATTCACCCCCAGGAGGCCGAAGCATTTTCCGGCTTGTACGCCAAAACTTAAATTTTGCACCGCGACATTTGTCCCGTATACGCTCCTATATTCCTTCCTCAGCTTCACGGTCTTCAAGGTATCGTCGACCATTCCGACCTCGACTCTCAGTCTCTCCCTGGCAACATCATCGTCCTCTTGCACGACCTCGTAACCGATCTTCTGTTTTCTCAAATCGGGCAAGACGCGACATTCGATCGCCAGATTCAACGCGAACAGAATCGCGCCGATTACAGTCAGGAAAACGTAATGGAGACCGAGAAGATCCCAGCCGAGCGGTGACTTGTAAGTGTCCATGTGAAATCTCTGCAGCAATTCGGAGGTGATATCGTTCTTCGATATCTCGACTAACGCGTCGCCGAGAGTATATTGCGGGAAGATCATCAGGATGTAATGCAGGGTATTTCTCACGTCTTCGGCTGTTTTAGTTTTACCGAGAATGTCGAGTACTAAGATTGTCGCTAGAGAAGCCACACCTATGAAAGTATTTACGCAGAAAAGCACCATGTTGGACAGGCTCGAGTCGTCGAACGCTTTCTCGGCCAGATGCGAAAACGGTATTGCCGCCCATCTAAATAAATCGATAAATTTTATAAGGATCTTTTATCTCTCATTTCGATTTATACAAGAACAAAAAATTAATTGTATAAATACTTACGCGAATAAAAATAATAAAAGGCAGACACCGGGAAGATTATCTTTTGCAACATAAGCCGATAAACCGAAAATTTCGAAAACAGCTACCGCCAAGCAAATAGCACAGCCAAATACCTAAAAGAAAATATTATTAAAAAAGCATTTGAAACCGTATTACGTACAAATTAATTCAGGATATTGAAAAGATTTTTTTGCACATTTTGTTTAATAACTTACTATGAAATCCCAAATTAAAACTGTCGTCCAATATGTAATAGGATGAACTCCAGCTAAATAGAGTATTCTCTTCTCCTCGGATAATCGTTCTCTCACTAACTCCTTCGCACCCTGAGCTCCAACTAAACTGAACGCTATCAAAAGTACTAGCGCCACACCGACATCCGCCACATGTTGCAACCTAACAGAAATAAAATATCATAATATAAAATTTTTGACGTTTCTGAAAAGACTTTTAATTCAATTATTATAAAAATTTGAAAGAGAGAAAATATAATTATATATCTAGATATCTTTTTTATATATAAAATGCGTTATTGTTTATGTATTATACTCTTAATAATAATTAAGAAGAACAAACGAAAGTAATATTATTAATGATATAAGAATACAAGCAAGACTCTAGCGACTGAAGCTGCAATGAAACGTTGAGACCGACCTGCTGTTGACATGAATACTAAATGACGCGGTACGTTAATTAAAAGTAAACGAAACATTTACTACGCCGATACGAGCTGACTCTCTCACCGACTCTTTCAGTTCAAAAGCTTCACGCAAATATCGTCGCTTACCCGTTTAAACGAATCTGCTTGTATCTCTCTTTCCCGCTTTTTCTCTCTATTTATGTAAAATTCTATAATTGATTAATTTCCACACACGTATGTAACAATCGCGATGAGAAAATGGTGCCATGAATAACATTTTTGTTAGAGATTTTCCCGTAAAATTACAGATTTATCACGGTATTAAAGTTAACGCTCACAAAGTAGTTCGATTCAGCTGATCGCTCGATAGCTTCAAGGGATGATTGAGTGTAGTTAAATGTCCTTGCACCCCGGATGCTCGCAGGATTGCCTCATTGAGAGCGTTCAGGTACGACGGCAACGAGTGGTGGCCCTTGTTATTGTACCAAACGACAAAAAGAGGATCTTCTTTGTCGTGTGATAGAGACCAACCGCCGTATCTACAAGCAAGTTATTTCTGAGAAAATTTCAGCGAAATTTTATAATTTATCTAATTCTTTCATCGCAAAAAATTTACCGTTTTTCTATATATTCTTGATGCGTCGAAACGATCCAGTCCAAAGTAGGTCTACCAGGTAAAGTCTGAAGAAGACCTTCGACGGCTTTAGAAACACCCCGACAGGATTGTTGACCATCCAAACATTCGCAGGTTCCGGTATCCTGCAAATAATCCGAAAAATAAATTTTAATTAAAACTAAAATTTCTTTAAATTTCGCAAGAAAATATTTATTCGTTACGTTGGGTAAAGTTTGCCATGCGCCCGCGTAGTCATCCCCGAAACGATCGTGCAGCTGCATTGATACATGTTGTAGGAACGGATCGTTACTGTCATCAATACTGCAATAAAAAATATCAAAAAATAATAAAAAATATTAGGGAAAATGAATATTTACTTCAATAATTTATAAACAGATTTAAAATTTTATTTTATATAGAAAGAAAGCCAGTTGATATAATTTTTATATATGACATTTAAATTAATTAGAGAGATGACATTAATCAGAGAGAGCTTTATCATACTCTGTCTTTATCCTTCTTTTTTGTTAAAATTTTGATTTTCGCCTACTTGTAAAAGTAAGTCGGATGAGCGTCATAAAGTTTGGGAGTCAGAACCAGAGCTGATTCGTCCTCAGATGGTGGCCGTATTAGAGAAAATCCCATAGCGACTGCGACGAACATAGTCGGTAAAATGAGCGCTGCCAACGGTGCTCTCCAGTCTCTCGCGAAATGCCATAGTCTCTTCTTTATCATGGCCTTCATTTGTCGGATCGGCGAGGGCTTCATTATTATCTCCGTAGAACTTAAATCGATTTCATCATTCGACATGGGAATTTCTGCGCACAAAGCATAAACCTCTATTTTTTCTATAAATTTAAACGTCGAGCGAAAGCTGACTAAATGTATCTGTTTACAACACAGTAAATTTGTTTGTTGTAATTTTGATCCGCTTAATCAAATATCAAACAAAGTAAAGTGACATAGTAACGACATAGTAATTAATGATTTTATTATCATGCCATTTACTTTTTATGTGTATCTTCTCGTGTTTGTTAACTGTTGTAACTTTGAAATTACAATAAAAATCCGTTTCTAAACTTTTGCGTTTTCACACAAGAGAGTAGAGATTTATTATTTATTTTATTTTTTACATTCATTTCTAATCTTTCTATATAAATTCTCAAAAAATAATCTCGACGGTAAAGAATTAATTTTTATTTTATTTTTTATAATTGCAAATATTTTATCTATGGCATGCAAATACTGTGTGGAATGTTTCTCACCAATGTGTTCTATTACGGCAACGCTATCTTCATTCGCTTTGATAATGCTCGATTTGTTGTCTGCACGCGCGCAAAGATCCAAGAAGACTCTTTCCAAAGTGTCGCACTCCAATGAGAAGTGCGAGAATCCCAAGAGCTTACGATTGTCTTCCAGCAATTTCGCCGCTTGCGCGATGCTGAAACACCGGCAGGTTTTACTCAAACGCAAACGCAGGTGTTTAACCGATTTCGTTTCGAGCGACTATGATTATAACAATTCTCCCAAGGTAAATCATAAGACTTGAAACGTCAAATATTTGTAAAGCCGGAATGAATTACAAGCAGCCCGTAGCGTTACCATACATCACCGTAAAATGAGTAGATTTTATCTAGGACTTTCTTCTCATCCCTTGTAATGTATTATACGCGAATTCGTAGAATACGCGAATCATATGTAAAAGCGAATTAAAAACCAACAAAATATAATTCAAGATTTGATTCTAAGATTAATTAATTTTCAGACAATATTTATATATTAATATCAATTAATACTACAGATATTTACTCGTTATTTATGCCATTCTTTCCCTGAAAAGGTAACGTAACGATGACCTCCGATTCTGAGATTTCATTTATCGTGGCGTTTGGTATAACTTCCTCGATGATTGTGTGAAGAGCCTTCAAGTTCTTTTTGTCGATCGTCTCTCCTATCCCGCCTATTCCCGCTTCTCCGTTGGCGTAATGATCGGTCGGAAAGGATACGTTTAATCTGTATCCTCTGCCGTACGTCATTTTCAAGGACAGTGGCGAACCGGTGCACAAGATCTTCCCTTTGTGCATCACCACGACAGTGTCGCTTAGCATGTCGGCCTCGTCCAGATGATGTGTCGAGAGGAGCACGGTCCTACCGATTCTGTGTTGGTCGATCAATCGCCAGATCCGTCGTCTAGCCGCGGGATCCACACCGGCCCCAGGCTCGTCCAGAATCACTAATCGTGGCGAACCAAGGAAGGCCAGAGCTACGCAGAGCCGACGTCGTGTGCCACCTGATAAACGTGACACGGGCTCGTGTTCTTGCCGCCCGAGCTCCAACGAAGCTAGCATTCTGTAATATATAAAACGAAGGAACTTGTATTTTGACTCTTTTAAAATTATTGCTTTCCAGGAATTAAAAAAAAGAAAAAAATTAATGAATATTTCTTTCTAAATGATGCAAAAAAAAATTGGAAATGTTTATAATTATATTGTTTAGTATCTTACTCGTTAACGTTTTTCTCCATTTCAATGTTATTACTGCCAGATTTTTTAAGTTTCCAGTAAAAAATCATATGCTCTCTCGGCGTCAGAGTTCCAATGAGCACATTATCTTGAGGACACACTCCTATATCAGGCTTGCAATCCTCCTCACCATTCAAACGAATCTCGCCACTGGTCGGAGGCACCATACCTGTTAGCATTTTGCTGTAAATGAAAAAAAGTAATTGGCGAAAATGTCTTGCTGTAATATTGAATTGTCCAATTAGCCGCGGGAAATTAACGCGCAGCTTAGAAATAGTTAACGTACATAATAGTCGTCTTTCCTGCGCCATTTCTGCCAAGTAGACTTGTCACTTCACCCTCGCAGAGATTTAAAGTAAAGTCCTCCACGGCCACAACATTGCCTTGCTCGGTGTGATAAACTTTTCTGACACACTCGAATTTTACACCGATTTGTTTCTCTGAGACGGTCAAGCTGCTGATATCGCTCTCGTCATCTACATTCGGCAACAAGCGATAATTCGTTTTTACATCGAATTTTACGATAATAATGCTTGCACCATTGAAAGCAATCTCTTACCAATTTCACTATATTTTCAGAAAAGCAAGTTTTTAAAAATATTTCTATAAAAAAGCAAACTATATACAACCAACAAATATAAATTAATATCTTTTTGTATTGTATTTGCCAGTTTCTCCACTTAGAAATATATCTTTCTGTCTCTGGCATTAAACATAATTCCGATACCTTGAATCGCATCAGTCTCGGAGAACAAACATGATGTTTCATATAACTTGAACTATTTTCCATGCGAAGTATGCATGCGACATGCATTGTAGGTATTGTGCAAACTTACAAGTTCAATAGATATAATTAGAATAAAATGTATGAACGCTCACCTGACTTTAAAATACTCTTGCCAATTATAAAAGTAAATATAATTAAAGAGAAGATCAGAAAATATGCAGCATTCACATAAAGCTTATTCACATAACAAAGCTCATTCACATAAAAAGCTCACTATTCTAAAATGCAACAAAATACGAAAAAGCAAGATGTCAAAATGCATATTTGTAGCAATAAAAAAGAGGGCAAAACGATTGCATTTACTACACAAAAAATCAATTCTGTAAATATTACAAGACAATATTGCCGATCAAATTATATTTCTTGGAGATAAGTCTTCTTCGCGACGATAGATAATCAAATAACGGCGGGTCTTCGAGAATACGAAAGACGATAAAATTTTCATAAGATCGTCAAAGTTTTAAATGATTATATACACCCCCGCCCCGTAGCCATGAAAATTTTTCAATGATAATTTCCCACGCGACCGTGCTCCATGGGAACAAAGTTTAACCCAGTTTACGTCGTGTGTCTATCATAAACATCTCCTTTTACCCTCGTACCAGCCGATATGCGAGCTCGTCAGCGACATGCGAACGCGAAAAGCAAGACGAAAACAAACTTTCATGACGTGCATGTGCGCGCGTAGGAGAGTGCGATACCTTGGTAAGCGGCTGAAGGATGGAGAACGTCGTTAGTGAAATAGAGGTTGTTGACGAAGGTGAGGTAGCTCGGCCTGCCATAAAGAGACCGTGTGCCGGACCACCATAAGCTACGGCACCTCAAACCGTGAAAGCCCTTGCCTGGAAAATTATCGGTAATGCTCGTCTCCATTTCGCAAATAACTTACCAAATATCCTCATCGACTTCTCTTAAACGACGCACTCTCGTTGAATTCGCCCTCTGGACTTTTTCTCGCAGGTGCATCTCGTATTTTTACGGGGACGTGAGAAGTTTACGTGTGCAAAGTTTATGAGAATGTGATAATATTGCATACCAGGATGATACACATTGTATCATTATTTGTCTGTGCGGCAGCCATGCGGAGAAAATTATAATTAGGATGCATTAAAATTAAATATTTTTTATCCATAATACTATCAAATTTTATTTTAAATGAAAAATAACTATGTTACTTATATCTGTAAAATGTTTTTCCTCTGAATAAATATAAATAAATTATAAATTAATACACTAGAAAAATACTTTATAAAATAATTTTTTAAATTTTTATTATAAATAAAAAGCTGTTAAATAATTATTTGCGTAATTTTAAAAGTAAATAGTTTTAATTATTCCAGAAAACACATGTCACTGCAATTTATTTGAAAAAATCTCGCCGCATGGCTCTGATAATTTTAGTAATTGTTATCAACGATAGAAATTTGTGATAAAAATGGGACATTAAGACAGAAAACTATACGTACCACCTACACCGATAAGATTAAAAATCCGACAAAAAATTCTTTCGTTAAAATCAATCATTTTACACTAAGATGATATTCACGAGTATCAATCGCACTCGGTCTTATATGAAATATTTAAAGAAGAAAATGTCAGTATTAGTCAATCTCTACTAGTCACGCTTTTTTTACACCTTCACCAAAAATGTCAAAAGTTTATGTCCCAAAGTGTATACGAACTGCTTCGGATATATACCTGAATTACTATATCTAGCAATGAGATAGCCAGTCATGGCGTATAGACAACCATCAAACGCGATCATTAGCAACACTAATCCCAAAGACATCGGATCACCAGGACTCGATTCTTCCCACATGTGTGCCCAAGTAAGACCGACGCCTTGAACTTCCTTTCGTACAGCGTACAAACATCCGTAGCAGAAACTAGTGGACATGCTCAAACACTGAAAAATAAATCGTTTCGTAACATTCAACAATAGAATAAATTATTTATTAAGAGTGTATAATTTTATATTAGCGCACATCGCTGTTTTAATTAAAATATGTTTTTCTTTTCTAAAATATATTTTTACATTTACATCTGTTTATTTTTACTTTATAAAACCGAATAAGCTATCTAACTACGAATTACTCACGATTAAGAGTTTATATCCAAGTCCAAATACAGCTTCCATGGCGATAACGATGACATACGGCATATAAGTTAATAGGAACATGACAACCGTGGTAACTGCGGCAAGACTAGCAGAACTGAACATTGTCGAGATCATGTAGCTAAAATGCATTAAAAATTTATAATGGAGTAGGAAACGTAATCGCATGTGCAAATACATGCAATTATTTCACAACAGAAAGAAAAATTTAAAGTGGATATTTACCAAAAGGTAACAATCGAAAAGATGTAATCAAAAAGTAAAATAAGTATTAAGAGAGGATCCGATCGTGGAAGGATTTTTCCAGCGAGTAAAATTAGAGCAATGGAGATCATTACGATCGACAGCTCTACGAAAGACGTTATGAACCAAGCCAGAGTATTTCGCCACGGCTTCAATCCCATTACACTCATTACCTGAAAAATTAATCACGACAGATAATCATAGAGTGTAGCGTTTCCTGATAAAAAATTAAACGTTACATATATTAGTAATCGTACCATGGAATTTTGCGATTCTCTTTCCCAAACAATATATCTGACGGCCGATCCGACACACATCATTAATGCGAAGAAAAAGCATACCTGCATACCTTGAGACTCATAAAGCGTTGTTTGAAATCTGAAAAATTTTTTTTTTTTTTTGAAAGCAAATATAAATAATTTAAAAAATTATTAATTAAGATCAATGGAATTTTAATTTTTAGAAAATTTATTTGCTTGGCATTTATTTCTTATCACAAGTTATGGAATTATTTCTTCGATTACTCACGGTACGTATTTCCAACACGGATATGGCATTTGTTGCGTGAGTGTCTTCCAATTGAGATCCCTTTGAGCCTTCACCTTCACGATCGCACGATCGATGGAGTCCTGGAGTTGAATAAAACCGCGAAGATACCTGAGATGTTCGAGAAAGCTGCTCTCAGGTCCAGGAATCCAAAATTGATTCTTTAATCGTTTAGTGGATGGCACGTAGTCTACATCCATGCGAATTTTATAAGTGATATTGTCCGGTAATTCGTAATTTAGAGATTTCTTTGCACGATGTGAGGTAGTTTCCAGAAAGATCACTCCGGCGAGAAACTCGTTTGTGTCGGTCAAGCGACTGGCTGCTGCTTCCAGTTCCTCTTCCGAAGAAAATCCTATCGTTCTGTTTACCAGCACGCATCCCATCATATCGTTCAACGAGCCAATCATCGAAATTAATTTTTTTGATTTTTTCAGCCGCCACGAAATCTCGCTGAGATCGAGCTCAGAAAAATCACCTAAGATAAGATAAAGGAACCGTAGGCTTCTTTTAAATTAATTTTTAAAATAAAGCAAAAATAAAATTCGAAATTTGAAATATGAACAATACCTTCAAAATTACCACCACCCATCGATTTGACAGCAACTTTCATGACATCAGAGGACATTATACTTTGTAAGTCTTTCAAAGTATCGCCCATCTCTGAGAGACTAGCCAGAGACTTGAGAGTCTTCTCTAAACTATTCATCAGTACGCTAAAGTGTTCCATCTGCACGAAAGTTTCGTTCGCCAACGTCATAACTTCGGAGATTGCGATAGTATCGGGCGCATAAAGAATCTGACCGCGTAACAGAGGCTTAACGTATGACCAGACAATCTTTCCGCCAGGCATACCGAGCACGGTTTTATATGTCTCTCTGCAGAAATCATCTACAATTAAAAGAATTATTTATTTAAATAGTGATTTTTATTTTTATTTAATCTGTTTAAAATTTTTTACTTTATTGTCTTACTTGGCAGAGAATCGAGTTCTTTTTTATCGTATGCCTTATTGGTGTCTTCTAAATTAGAGATAATTTTATAAATCTGTCTATTGTCTTGTATCATTATTTTGCCACAGAGCATTTCGCTAGCATCCTTCAGGAATTGCGAATCTGGAAAATATACAGGTATAAAACTTAATCAAAGAAATGGAAAATCAGTTCACGAAGTTTATTCGATTTAAATATTACGATGCTTAAATATGCTACGTTATTGACGTACTAGATAGCGTGTCTTCCGTCTCTTCCGTATTACTTTCTTCTGTATCATTTCCGAAGGAAAAACTTGCCGATAACTTGTCTTTGAAAAATGGAAATAGTTCCGCAGCAACGCCGAGATTATCCAATATAACTTTCCCTTCAGTTTCGGTTAGATTAGCATTAGCCAATATATTTTTTACATTAGCGCTCATTAACTGAAATAAAGAAAAATATTCTTTTTTTATATTTTTGTAATATTTAAGATTATATAAAACGATAGACAATAATTACGTTTTTGAAAATATAATCGAAATTTAAATTCTTCATCAACGTGATAGCAATATTTTGCGTTTGCGAGTCCTCCAATTGGCAAAGCGCGGAGCTAACTTCATCGGCAGTTACGAGATTATTATTGAAGTGCAACATATCGCCAAGTTTCTCGGGTGAACAAACGGTATCTTTCAGACTAATGACGCCGCGTTCTTTCATGAAGATCGAGATCATGTCTATCTTGGCCTGACTTAAGGTGAGTGCGATTTCGTTAGTTATGCCGATTCTATCGATCAAAAATGTTCTCACAAAGTCCCAATTGTCGAACATTTCTTTGACGATATCTGTAAAATGTAAATTACTAGAAATAAAAAAATTACAACACGATCTAACACACGGAATTTGAATATGATTTATTACATTTCATATCGAGCAGTCCTAAATTTTTGAAAATTTCCATTGACTCCAATGCCGTGATCATGCTATGTAGATCGTCGGTTATTTCCTGATCGTTTATAAATGGCGTTACGTCCTCGAGGAGTTCTTTCATTCTAAAAAAGAATATACACATATTAACGATAAATTACGATAAATTATTAAAATGTATCGCAGTAATATAGATCTGAATTTTGTAAGAAATATTAATCCGTTAATCATTAAGGAATATAACTTTATTATCGATTTATATATTTTATCCTCTATTATCATATATAAGATGGTATAATCGAAATATATATACCCATCAAATAGTTTGTCGACCGTTTTATCGTTCAATATATTGACTATGCCATCGGCGAGATCGGGGATCCCGAGTATGTTGGAGACGTCTTCGAAATCTATTTTACTAGCAACGTCCAGCAAATTCCCGCTTTCTCCGAGGATCGAGGATAGATGACCCAAGATCTCCTTGAGCCAGATGAGATCCCAGGCGGCCTGGGAGCGCCAGAAGGCCTGCTGCCGATTTATGAAGTCTACGTCCAGACTGCGAGCCAACTGATTTGAAATATCGGATATCGACGGATAGTTGGACGCCCTCGGATCGTATCGGAAAACCTTGCCAGCTCTTTTTGAACTCAGAAAATTGTATAAAATCGTTGCATTCTGGCAGTCGATTTTTGTCCGACACAAGGTCGTGTTCAGATCGCTCAGTATCGCGTTCACGTTGATAGTGGCGTTCGGTAACGCAGCGTCGATATCAGCGAGATCAGACTTCTTCACGACATCGCGTAACGGTTGCCAGATTGGTACGTATTTCTCGGCTAGTCTGGTCAAATGGTTGATATTCTCGTGGATGGTCGCCGAGTCCAAAATGTAAACGTTCTTTTGCAACATGTCCAGTACGCTCAAAAGAAGCGAGATGTATCTTGAATGTAATGACGAATTATTTTATCGCCGATCAAATTTATCTATTTTTTGCATAATGCGCAACGAGAAATAAAAGATACTTACAATCCTGGTCGAGAATACGTAGGACCGCCGACGAACTTGTAAAAGCACTCGGTTACTCTGTCATGGTATGTCTCATTTTGGAATTCGATTATGATATCGGCGACGTAATGTAAAGTAGTTTCAAACGTAGTTAAAAACTCATCTAGCGTCTTTTTCTTATTCAAAAATTTGTAATCCTTGATCTAATAATTTTTTTAAATTAATGATTTTATAATTAATAATAGTATACCAATACTCTCTTTTGTACAACTTGCAGTTATTATTTCTTACCATGTTACCCGTTTTATTCCAATTGAAATCATTGATTAAAATGTTGTGAACCTCCGATATATTTAGTCGATTCATTTGACAGAATAGTTTTGAATAGAGAGCGTGGTACGCCAACTGAGAATTTAAAATCTCTATTGGAAGCGTGAAGCACCACGTACAATTTCTATAAAATCAATAAAATTAGCATATAGATTACTTTTGTTTTATTATTAATAGATTGATCTTGATATTTCTTAACGACGTGTTTGCTTACTTAGCATCAATTTGAGTTTCTAGAAAATTTTTCAATATCTTTATTGACTTTTTCACCATCGAATCTGCGAGAACCCTCGTATCCTATTGACAATTTTAATTATATTAATTAATTAAAGCGCATATCTTTTTTTTTAATATTTATAAAT
>NW_021850313.1:59400-78465 GCF_003651465.1 Formica exsecta
TATATATTATCGACATAACGATATATATGTATACCTTTTTCTTATATTCCGCGTTAAAATCTTTTAAAGTGCCCTGTTCGAACGAAGTCCACCAAATAGGAATTTTTAGTTGCTCGAAGCCCTCTGATAAAACGCGAATTAAAGTGGTTTGAAATCCCTGCACACTTTGCAATAACCGCATTTCGTTTGCCGTTTCAGACATATCGGACGTGACGTAGCTATCCTGTAAATTAATTTAAGAGAACTTAAAATTTGCGACTCAAAACTTATTGCTATTATTAATTAATGGCGATCGGACATTACATTGTACTTTCCCTCAAAAGGCAATTGATCTTTCCATATCAAATGCTTATCGTTCATAACGATCTCCTGACAGAAATTCGCAATGCTCGAGAGTAAACTCTTCTTCCTCATATAGCTAGGAGGAATCAAGTATCGATCAATGTTGCAGGGATGCACTTGGCCGAGGAAGAGCTTGTGCATGAAATCGTCCAGCCTTTCGGACGAGACGAAGGTGTCGACGGCAGTGATTAAGAGATTAGGCATGTCCTCTACAAGAGTTAACAGAGGCTTGAGCTTCGATGTCTCGTGTATAACGCGAAGTTTCTGCCAGATATCACCGCCTGACGCGAGATCGATCACGGATTCCAGTAATTGAAGCAGTCCGCTGGAATCGACAAGATAGCTCGACGTCACGTTGAATCTGTACCATGAAGAATTTTGGTTGTTGTGGATCCAGGACTTCTCGGATTTGATTATTAAGGTCCAAGTTTCGTTGGACAGATTCTGCCACGTCGTCACATTGAAGATGTTTGATTTGAGACTCACTCCTGGCAACGCGGCGGTGAAATTCGAAACATCGTCTAACAATTTGATTAATGACATGGTCAATGACGTTGATCTCGTAAAGGTGGTTGTCCGACCAGTAACAATATCCTGCGGAAAAGACATGCAATGATATAAAAAGATGCAGTAGAAATTGAATATTTCTTCCTTTTAGATGTTTAATTAATGAAAGTAAAACTTTTTTTATAATTTGAAATTATTAAAATATTTTATAAGCCCAATTTATATTTACAACTTCTAATCATATCGAAAAGATTATTTCAATTATATATTTTTCTTGTGTACGTACGTGATATTCGTCACTCGTGGCGGTCTTCAATAGCTGATAAGGATCGAACGAACACACTTTCTGTAGAAAACGCGTTCTATTCGGCGTAGACCAGTAATTAGAATTAAAGTGGAGAGTACACATAGTCCTCCTAATATCTTTAAAGGGCATAAATTGACCGGTCGTATAATTTAGCGTGCTAAGACTAGCTATTAGGGCGATAGTCTCTTCAGGATAATCCTCTAGAATCTTTAACATTTGACGCGTATCGCCATTCTCCGCCAGTTCCCAAATTTCTAAATTGAAATTATGTATCTCAGCTTTCTTCAAAGCGTTGCCAATGTGTATCAAAACCTCCGATAGTCCCTCTATCAATAATCTATAATTCGACCATCCTTCATCTAGATTCAATTGCTGAAAAAGATAGTCACTTATTGCTTGTATCAGGAGTATTTGATTAAAATTAAAACTCCCATTTTCATAAAATATAACTTTAAGTGTAACAATTTTTAATTATTCATTTACCTTATGAAAAGTGCTCTCTTCATGTCTGATCTCCAGTGTCTCTCTCAATGTCTGCAACATATGGCTCAAGTATTTCTTCGAGAAGGGCGGCTCGATGACTATTTTGTTTTTCAGTGTGGAACTGATGCCTTTCGCAAGATCATACAAATCGCCGATCATTGAAGCTACGTAAGATCGATACTTGCTAACAGGTTTCTTCCAGATCGTCGTTTCCGCCATATAAAAATCCGTGAAGACGTTGAAGTTTTCAGGATCGAGATCGCAAGTGAAATTTTTCAAGATTCTGTAATCCTCGGCGCTCAGACCGATTCTAATGTCCGACAACCAATCAAACATCATCGTGCACGTGATTGCAGTGTTATTTTTCAGCGCCGTAACAATTTGATCGTCGATTACGGGATCGGATATTCCATTTATTAACGTCGACAGAATGTAAGGTAGCTGATCGTGAAAAATGCTAATAGGCGAGGTATTATCAAATCCTAGCAAGGATAATAAGCTGATTTTTCCTACAGCTAGAAAAAAAATATTATATAGTAATATCAAATCTCGAAGAATCAGACGCATCGAGTTAATGTTGTAATAACAATGTTAATATTACTCGAAAATGCATTTACCATTATTCAATATGTTCGTCACGATATGTGAACCTTTGTGAACGACATTGGAAAGATATTTTAAAGAAATAAGAATACGATCAGTAGCGTCAACTGATGGCTTCCAAATTTCACTTGCAGAAAGCTCACTACCAAAAGGTTTGATCGCCTTGTCGATCTCAAGGTCGATATGATCCAAGGTATTCCTTCAACAAAAATTAACGCTCCTAATAACTAATTGTGTCAAATATAAATAAGAAGTGAGAGATATTTTACAGAATTAAATATTAAAGTTAAAACTGAACTTCTCTTCCGACTGGATTAAAAATTTAAAAGTTAAATTTAGATGATACTCTTTTGCTACGCTAAACGACTATTTTTTTACTATGTAACGTTAAATAATATTTTTACCTCCAATCACTTTTCATGCTTGGCAATCTTTCTTCGATAATACTGTCCGCTTCTTCCGCGAGTGTATTTAGGTACTTGGCCAATTTCGGTTCTTCCGCCAAAACGACATCTTTAGCATTGTTTACCAAATCATCAAGTTTTGTAATCAATCGTCGAAATTTTGTGTAGCCCAGAGTCCAATTGAATGCCGGTAAATCTACATTTTCATCATGCTCGAACTAAAAATTAGTATTACAGAAAGGCTTAATACAATTAATAATTTTTATAATAATTTATTAACTTGGAGTTGTTATAAAGTTTTTTATTCTTAAAATTAAAACCGAAAATGGATTAATAAATAATTATGCATATAAACTTACAATTTTCCGGACTCTCATTAATACTGGTTGTTCTTTCCATTCTTTAATAAGGAGAGCTGGGCTACAGCCGATTTTTTCAATCTCTCGTACAACTTCCCGACTTCCATTCCTCAATTCTAACGCAACGCCAACACTATCGTTTACGATGCAAGGCCACATTCGCTCACGTTCTTTATAATCATCAATAACCGATATCTAATGGCAAAAATATACATCAGATTTAAAGTACGTTTTGTAGACTATTGTTATATATTGTATTCAGAATAAATTAAATAATTAAATGCAAAAATTGACTTACTAGAGCAACTGGTTTCAAAGTTATCATATCAACTATATCAAGGATGATCGGGGATAAATTTCTCAAGAACGAACCGACAAGTGTCTCGGTTTGGGGCATTTCCTGCAAAACATCGGAAATCTTCGCTACGTGATTGTCGGACTCTCATTAATACTGGTTGTTCTTTCCATTCTTTAATAAGGAGAGCTGGGCTACAGCCGATTTTTTCAATCTCTCGTACAACTTCCCGACTTCCATTCCTCAATTCTAACGCAACGCCAACACTATCGTTTACGATGCAAGGCCACATTCGCTCACGTTCTTTATAATCATCAATAACCGATATCTAATGGCAAAAATATACATCAGATTTAAAATACGTTTTGTAGACTATTGTTATATATTGTATTCAGAATAAATTAAATAATTAAATGCAAAAATTGACTTACTAGAGCAACTGGTTTCAAAGTTATCATATCAACTATATCAAGGATGATCGGGGATAAATTTCTCAAGAACGAACCGACAAGTGTCTCGGTTTGGGGCATTTCCTGCAAAACATCGGAAATCTTCGCTACGTGATTGTTATTCTGGATCTGATCGACGATTTTCTCGATGTTGTCGAAAATCACTGAGGTCGCCCACGCGAGCCCGTAGATAATCTTCCAATTTTCTTTGGTTTGAATTCCAAACACTGGACTCTCCATTACGTTAAAGAGCTTGCAGATTAAACCTACGCTGCAGACATATGTAATGTGTCACTAATAATTTATTTATTATAATCAAATTTTATAATATATTATGATGGCGATAAATTTTAAAAGATAAATCGCTTGGTAAAAATGAAATGCAGAAGAAAATATTTCTTACCTGATCTCCCATGCATCTTTTGCTGTTACCTCCGTCGTCCATGAAGTTTTGAAATTCTGTTTCAATTTTTCTAGTTTCTTCAAATCATAATGTTGACCTTTCTGTTGAACCAGGGTATCGATATACTGGTAAATCTCGATTGTCTTCTCGTTGAAGGCGGTCCAATTAAATTCCTTCTGCTTATATGTGGCTTCCTCGATTTCGATGTTGGTCACGTTCAATTCCAGATCTGTTTGCACCGATTTGGATAGATAGCACACCAGCTCCTTCAGAATCGTGCTGTTCGATTCCTTAGGAAAATTTAACAAAACCGGCGGGTTCGGATCCGTGCAATACGTTCTCGTGAAATTCGAATATTCCAAGATCTGTAATGTCTATTTAACGAAGATCGCTTTGAGATGATAAAATATACAGACTTTATAATTGATGATTATATTATGCAAAAGATTTCAAGATTAAAGAAAACTTTAATTACGTTTTGCTCAACTGACCTTTTCTTTATCCGTGACGGTAAGATAAAACGATTCGATCAACTCCGCTTGATGATGGCGTACCTTCTCGATCCAGCTAGTAGGATTAGTTCGTAGATCTTCCAGAATCATTCCAGCTAAAAAGTCCATATTTTCCAAATCCGGTTTGATTGACATGTAGGATAAACTATTGGAACCCAGCATTTTCGCTATGCTTAGATGAATTCCCAATCTAAAAAAAGTATTACATGTTATAGAAAATATTCTTATAATATAGAAAATTATTGTGCACATTGCGCGAAAAAAAAAATATATATATACAAATTTATTTTATGTATAAATGCATAATTACTTACATATCCAATCTTGCTTGAGGTTGCGCCTCTTTGAAAATTTTTACCCATTCGTCACTTGTTTGAAAAATGGTCCAATTCAAGTAACTTACTTTCCGCGTGTCCAGATAAGTTACAAATTTTTTTATATTTGTCACAACGGACGTTAAGTTTGAATTTTCGATCCTGACTGGTCGCGTGAACGCCATACTAACCATGGTCGATAAAGTTTTACTCACCTGAAAAATATGCTCCGTTTATTATGGAATCTTTATTACTGTTTTACTACAATCGATTGCTATATACGTACAATATTTCCAAATTTGTCAAATTCGAAACTGTTATAGACATCGGTGATCAATTTTTTTCCGTCATCGCTGCAGAATAATTCATCAATTTCGTTGGATTTATCCTTAAAATCAACGTAATTATCGAATATCTCGTTCATTGTGTCTTTTCGACAAAATACTTCCTGGGGTTTTATTTCTTTTGAATCTTCTACAAGATGCTACAAGAAAAATTTAGAAAATTATGTTTTTAATGATTTGACTTAATTTATAAGAAAGATGAGAATCACCAAAAAAATTTTAGCTAAAAAAAAAATAATAGTTCTGCAATATACATAATAAATATTGCATACCTCTACAAGATCTAATCGTGAAAAGGAATGAATAATCCTTTTATATACAATAGGCTCCAAATTTATCAGCATTTTTTGGACCAAATTTTGATGCTTTTTGGAAATCTCATATAATCTTCTCAAGGTATCCTCGTGAAGAATAGCGACATGATGAGACATTTGGACGATATTATCTATCAGCGACATAAAATATGTCACTGAATTTACTAAGTTTTTGGAAAAGAAATTTCTGAGTCCATCGAAAATGTTAGCAGCTCTAAAAATTTAAGATTAAATATGATAAACAATTAAATATTATTAATTTACTTATATTGAAAAGGAGAAAACACGTACAATTCAAAATCATCCACGTGACGATCAAGTATTTTATTGGTAAGTTTTATACCATCCTGCAAGATCAGGAAAGACAAATCTAATATCTGCGTGATATTGTCATAATTATCTGAATTCGAGGAGAATGTCTTTATCGTTCCTCCCAAGCGGTCTATCACACTGAAGAAATCATCAGCGTCAGTGGAATTGGGCTTGCGGTCCTTCACAACTTCTTTCACCATCTTTAGAAGTCTGTTTAATTTCAGAAATCCACTTCGAGCGACCGGCCAATCACGTTCGTATGCAAATACAGGATCCAAAACCGCGATGGCTTTATTAATACTGAAATTAAGGCATTTATATTCCTCCGGATATTAATCGTTTCGAGATATTGAATTAAAATTTAAGGAAATTGGATTTTAAATAGAAAATATATGCTCAACTCACAACTCCAGGTCGATTTCCTTGAAAGTAACATTTTGGAAGACCAAAATTACTTTCGGCAGCCATTCACGTAGTTTCAAGTACTCGGGTATGTATTTCTTAGTAATCTTCAGGTCGAGGATAGTTTCTATCGCTCGCTTCAAATCCTGGAAAAAATTGTAATCGCGAAATTTCGCCATTGCGCGATCGACCATCGCCAGCAAGCCAGTGAAGTTCAGATGCTTCGAAAGATTCTCTAAAATGTCGGGGATCGCTTTCGAGTCGATGTTGCAGAGAACATTCGAAATCTCTGCAAAGTCCTCCTCTTTAGGTAGAATCAAATATTTCTTCAGATTTTCCGCGGAGCAAACGACACCGTTGATGTCAGATGAACCGAAAGTTTTGATCAACTGTAGATAAAAATTAAAAAATAGGTGAAAATTAATAGACATCTTTTTTTTTATCCACTGCAATACCGTATAAAAATAATGCATACTTTTTGATATAATATTTGTACAAGACTGGAAAAAGAGAAGTGATTAGATAAATCTCGGCGTAATTAATATTAATATCTCTGTTTAAATATAGGAGTAATTACTTACGTATATTAATTTCACGGATGATTCGAATAAACCGTCGATCAAACCCTCTCTGGCCCCCGGCATTTGAGATTTTAATAAATTCTTAATTTCCTCGTGATTGTTGAACAAGTCGCCCAAACGGATTCCCTTATCTATTAACATATTTATATATTCAATTGTCGAGAGAGAACGTTAAATTAGATTTCAATGCGGTCGTACCGAAAAGCGCCTTGATTTCCGGCTTGGTGAGAATCTCTGCCATTGATTTCAACAATTGGATACTCTGCGGCAATGTTTCCACGGCGGAGATAATAGTCTTATTATTGAGCATCGGTTGTAATTCCACGATTAAGGGACTTAAACTGTTGTCATAAAGAAGAAGAAAGAGAAGAATGACTCAGATTTCTTCCGATTTTTTTTCAAAGATATATAATTGTAACGGATAAAGATAATAATTGTAACGGATTAATTATTTACACGCTCAATTAATTAAATTGCATTAATTAAGACTAACGTGGCATTTTTGTACGATGGCACTTGCTCGTATTCCGACAACGGATCACAGGGACTTCCAACGCTACATATATAATTCTGCACGAAAGGCAGAAGCCCATCCTGCGGCATCGACCTTGCGGGAAATTGACATGTCGGGTAATATTCCGGATCGACATTATCACGCACCGTATAAAGAATCATGAAAACCACTACTGGCCAGAGAAATATCAAGGCTAAAATTCCCTGAAAGAATTCATACGATTTACACGAATCCGTAGAATAAATAGGAAGCAGACGTCTCGTTAAGTTGACTTACTGGTTGTCGCTTCCGAACGATATAATTCTTCCAAAGAAGAAGTCCAAGCTGATCGATCCTCATTTTTTTGCTGAGGACAGAGCTGAGAACCTATAACATTACAAATTATTTCAAATGATATTTAGTAGATTAAAGAAATAACTTTTTGCAATAATTTTCGATAATATTATCTCTTTCTACCTTTCTTTTTACATCTCTTTCTACCTTTTTATCTCTTTTATCTTTTTACTTATAGAGCATTTGCTTTTATAAAAGTATTCTTTTGGAAAATTTAAATTTATGTTGTTGTAAAGGTATAATGATCCTGCTCACGCAACTGCCAAGTATGACTACATTTACTTATGTTTGAGATTTATCTCGATGACCTTATAAAGCTGTCTGTTAGTATACAACAAGACATCGCTTGACTGAACAGGCGTTAAGAAACAATAATATATTTTTTTTATTGATTTTATCCGCACAAAATAATACATTTATTATTAAATATTTAATCCTTTCAAATAAGAAGAAAGATAAACAAGATAACAGACAAAATATACACGAACAATATTAATATGTATTAATGGTACAGCTTTGAATAAATTATGAATATTAATGTTTTAGAATAGTCGATATTCGCGGATGGTTTTTAATTAATATGTAGAATTTTATAAAATCTTTATCGTTATATTACAAAAAAAGAATCATTTAGAACTGCTACAACGCCCGATGATGCTCGGGGCAGGCACTAACGAATTGAGATTTTATCTGAAAAACTATACCGAAAATCTCGTGCAACACAATGGAAAGTTTTGCAAACTCGCATGCAACCGCGCCGTATACTTTTCCATCTAGAGTACTCGAAATGTGTGGAATCTACTTGAACCGAGTGCACTCGGAAAAATGCTGGCGGTGAATGGTTGAATGCACTATCAGAAAATTTTATTGCGATATAAAGAAACAACCTAAAAATTTCTCACCGTAACGTAATTGCATTCACATCTTACCATAGTCTACATCAAGCGGTATAATTATGCGAATAGTACCGGCGAACACACTTTCATTATATCACACTTGATTTTAATTGCGAGATAAATATTGTACTTCAAATCGTCTTATTATAAATGAAGAAATATGGATGAGATTTATTAATAGCTGATATCGTTTTATGATTATATATCTCTCTCTAAGATATTTTATTCAGATATATACAAAACAATATCATAAAACCATCTGTACAATATCATAAAAATAAGATAACTGTATATGTTCCAACATCTGCACTCTGTCTTTGCCAGCAACAAAAATTATTTTTTAAACCTATTACGGTCCGTCCTGTTATATATATTATACGTTATATTTTATATCACGGTATCAGTTATATATCTCTTTTCTTACATTTAAAATAAATATTTTATATTTACATTGCAAAATAAAATTTTTAGTTTCACCGCGTCCTTTAATCAGTCATCAGCAAACCTCACATCACGCTTGAACCTGCACTTTGGGAAGAATCCCATGCTTGAATATACTAAAGCTTGTGAATTGACTATTGTTCTTTGGTGTGCCGGAGATTTGCTCTACTGGTTGTCCTCTCTTGCGCACGATGATAATGCAAACTTAATTAATCCTGTTTGCCAAACTTTAAATTTATTGCCGCATTCGGCGCTCACGAAATAGTATCAAATCTTTCAAAAAGAATTTTTATTGCACGAACTTAATTTGTTTTAATTTAGCTAAACATACAGTTGTCTTATTTTAAACAACGATGAACGCTGAAAATTGTCGCAGAACTATAAAAATTAATATACAGGCATTTAAAATCATCACCTTGATTTACATCAATCTCCGGAGAAAAATATTAAACTAAAGTTGCATAGCTTTAAAAAACTGTGCAACTTTAATTTTACCCATTTTTCTTTACAGATAATAATATTAACAATAATTTCAAATGCCTTATTTTGTATAATTCAATATCAGTTTATCAACTAAAGTTCAAGATTGATGTAAATTACGTTATTTCGGAGAACGATACATTACGACTGCTTCGTGGAAATAAGATACAAGCTTATCATCTAATATCGAAAATGTTTATATTACGAACTTCAAAGCAAATCCGTAAGCAGCGTGACTAATTTACATATCCGTCGATGCAGTTGCAGCCGGAAACGCGTACTGCTCTATCGCGTGCTGCATCGACGACAGGATGCATTATAGAGATATGGAGCAGTGAACTTCTCGTGCAAGGATAAAGTGCATATCAGAAAAATATAAATGTCCCCGTCTCTACGTCAATCTCCTTCCGGGGAGAAATTACAAAGTATCGTGCGCAAAAGCCGGAAGAAATAAGAGGATTATTTATTTCCGGTTATTAGACGCATCTAATTTTAGTTTATAAATGAATGATGCAAGATTATCTCTTGCGAAATTAGTGAAACATATTAACATTAATAATATAGTATAGAATGCATTCGCAAAATGGATTTTTATTAAAAAGAGTTATAGATTTTTGTATTGAACATGGAGGAAATAACACAAATATTTTTTTACGAAAGTTTCTTATTACTTAATTAAACTAAAATAAAGTGTTGTTGAAATAATTTGACATAAACTACAGTAACTTTTACAGAATTGAAAATTATAAAAAGAATGTAGAGAATTTAATTTAATGTTTAAGAAAATTTTTGCGGATTTCTTCGTTCTTAATCGTATGACCTTTAAATTAATCAGCATTCGTAATCGTATACATGATGACCGGTCATTCGTATATGATTACGCGAATCTCTCATGAGATAACAAAGATTCCTTGTAATTATTGATTTGGAAATTTTTTGTCGCGGAATATATGATTAACGTAATCATAGATGATGCGACTACACTTACGAAGAACTACATGGCCATAATACGATTGGTCGTGCACAAAAATATAGACATGTATCATCTTAAATATTTTGCAACGCAATCTGCGTCTCGCGCATATACATGGAATCCAATAAATTTTGATAAAATCAGCGAAAAAATGATTTCTCATGAAGAAAGAGAAGAGGAAAAATATATATGTTACGTTTAAATGTAAAATTATTCTTTTTGAGCATATTATGTAGTTAATGAAAAAACATTTATTCTGCATTTCTTAATTGTTTTTTTAGCGAGTGATCATCTCCTAGATGTACTGCGATTTAATAAACACACTATGCACGTAGAAATACGTAATATGTTCTAATGGAAGACAAACACGGGAATATTTGAAGAACACTTTATACAATAAAGCTCAATAGCATCGTCGAGAGTTCAGCTAATAAATAATCAGTAAGATCAAAATTGTGCGCTACAATGTTATCTATATATTCCAGAAAATACACATTTCCTTTCAGAATATAGTGCTTCTCTCAAAGCGTGTTCTTTGTTATACTAAAAATCTTGTCTATATAAAAGTGAGAAGATGCAATCTATTGTGATATAGCAAAGTACATGCTTAAACAATTTTTAAAATCCGGTCAAGTTCATTGAAAGATGTTAAGAATATTTATGACACACTATATTTGACACACTTATGTGCAAAAATATGACATATAAATATTGTGTAACTATATATACAATATACGTATATTTAATAATAACTGAACGATCTAATCCTGTTATGAAATTTTTTCTTTGATAGCTTTTTTCCAAGCATTGAGATAGTTAATATTTGTCTTGTTCGTGCATAGTTGTTTTGCTGGTTGTAAAATGATGTAATCGTCGTCAGATATAGCCTCGTATACGTGTATTCGTATATCGTATATTCGTATATTTTATTCAATGACCATGAATTAGCTGGTCATTGCCATTTACATCATCGACAAGGGGAAACTTCTTGTTTTGCAGAAAATCGAGCAAAAAGATAGGCATTCCGGCATTCTAGAGCTTCGTTTATTAACACCCGGCAAACACCGTACACTTTCACTGGATCCGTGTGCGGTTATGCGAGTCGGTGTCCGAATAAACATGAATCATTTCATAATAATCGCCGCATTCGTTACGTGTGGACTTTATTACGCTCTTCTATACACAATACAAATAAATTCATGCTATAAATAATCTTCATTTTCTCGCGAACGACCATTAAAACTGCTACCATGGCACACGATGCGATCAATTAAAAACGGAAAGATCGCAATTTTTTTCAATTCGCCAATTTTTTTGATGACAAGGAATAATTACTTTACTACTATACACACGCCATCCATTATGTGAAATATGTGACACTAGTACAATGTATAAAATGGAATAACTCTGACCAATAGTAATGAGACTTTATTGCATGCGAAGAACAAAACAGGATGTGTCCGTTTAATTACACGCTATTATAATTTACGGTTAATTTTCCTGTGAAATGAAACGAGAGTGAGAACGATTGCAGCAATGAGATTCATCAAGCGTGCGAGGCGTCGTTTCGTTTCCAGGTGAAAATCCGCGATCTGATTATTAATATGCTCGGCACGCGGCATGCAATCCGAATATACTAGTGTCGTTGGCACGTAATTATTATACACGGCAGTGACCATCGTTGCGACAATGTAACCGCGACTATGCAACTGCAAAACGATATTGTATGTATATTTTGTAAGCGTTCTTCTATATTTGTCACCGATGCATCCGCGCCGCAGTATACTTTGCATCATGTATTATATAATATTTATTGATATCGAAATACTAAATATCAACATATTGTTAAAGAGAATTTTGTATGTTTTTAGAAAATTGAATAAAATATATCGTTCAAAAACAAGATGCTCAGCATTGAAAAATGTTGATGTCGTTGAATCAGTACGAGGAAAATCGCTTCAATTTCTATCGTGCTGGATCATTATCTTGCGCAAGTGTGTTACGCGTACGAGTGCACTAGACGAAATATCGCCTATTTTTATTTTCCGCGCAAGAATGTCTCGTCATCATAACAATTGCTATACATGGAATTGCAAATGAGGAAATAAAAATGAAAAAAACACTTGAAAGAGGTTTCTTACCAGCTAATACGTAGAACGAAGATTATAAATTATATTAAAAGATAAAACAAGACTGATGCAGATGAAATATGAATGTAGAATTGACTCGAATCAATTTAGCGGAACTGGTGAACTATGAGATATGAAACAGAGATCATTCCTTTACCCGGGGAAGGAAGTTCAGGGTTACATGCTATTATATAAAATAACTACGCAGACATAAGGAAGGATTGCATCCTTGCTTTTCTCAGAAACCTCAAATGATGATACCGTCAGCACCAGCAGCAGCTGGTCGAGCAAGGTTCCCGATCGTCTCTGGAGCCTCCTCAAAGGAGTGCAATGGAGTAGAGGAATTTTGGCGCGTGACAACTTGCCGTAAAGTTCGCTCGCGTTTGTCTTTCGTTCTCCGAATGTGTTCAAAAAGAGCGAATTTGTGTGAACATTGTAGCGAGAATTCGACGGTTACGACTTTTACAAATTTTTAAAAAGCGTGAAGGATAAGACGCATAAATAACGCGCGAAGCACGTTCTCCATATTAATACCTAAAAGATCAAGGATAGGTCATTGATTACGGAAAGTTGAAGATCGTAAGATTCTCTTCAAAGATGCTAACCATTTGCGTGAGTGATTATTTGATAAATATGTAAACAATGCATTCTGATACACCTTGAAAATAATGAGATGATAAAGATATAAATTTGATGATATTTTTATTTTTAAAGTCTCTTTGTTATCCCAAAGACCAGATTTGCTACAACCGCGGAATGTGAGATATTTTTCAAAAATAATAATAATTACCTCTATCTTAATATTCCGACAGATAACAATACAATTCGAAACAAGCGTGGAATAGCAGAAATTAAATATATGGCTCTTTTGCACTTTACCATATCAACTCACATAATTTCAAGATTTAAATGGAGAAGTTGAGCGGCAAGAAACATAAAAGTATATTATATTTTATATGTACTGAGAGAGAAGTGAGACTACACACATATAACCTGATTTAATAAATATTACGAAAATTAATTTTCTTTAAAATAAAGTTTTAAATAATCTCATAAAGTTTTAAATATTTATTAAAATAAAGTTTAAAATAAAAAGTTTATAATTTCATGTAATTAGAAAACATAAAAAGTGACTTCTGAATTCGATGTTGTACAGTTTCTCTATCATTTCGATTTATATTCGATATATCTAAAATTGAAAATAGAATGCTTAGATACATATTGTATTTTTTTTCTTTTATTTCTAAACAAAGATTTTATTTTTGATCACGTATCTTTAAAACTGCAATTTTCCGTAATTCCTTACATAAATCTCGATGTTTTCTTTTTCTTTATACATCTCTCTTTGTCTCTTGATAAATGTGACTAGAAGAGATTTATATCATACTTACGGCTTCGAAGCAATTAGTCACCTTATCTCCGCACACGTCTATAAGTACATAAAAATGTAATGTGTCTATAAAAACTAAACGAGCACTGCGCGTATATATGAATGATTTGTCCTCATCGATCTATGCGATCTCGATAGACTAATATATAAATCGCACGAAAAATCGCGATCGCGCAGCGTAAATCGCGATCAGCGATCCCCGAAGTGTTCGCGAGCCTTTTCGGAGCACATTCTGTTTTTACTCCGAAATAATGGATCGGACAAACCGCGCTTCCGCAGCAAGGATGCAACCGGCGAAGAGCAGAGCTGCTCGTTGCGGTCAGCGAGACTCATGCGGATCCACGAACGAAAGCGAACTTGTCCCGGCTTGTTTTCTTGTTTTGCGTTTTTCTCGGCTACTCTTCTCTCGGCGGCGGCCAGCGTAGATGTCGACCGACGTTCATACACACTTGAACGACGATCGGGGGAAGACTGTTGCCACTACTGTGATGCACGACCACGTGGACCTTCGAAGTATGCTACACACACACACACTTATCTGTCTCGTGTGCGTGCCCATGTACAAGCGAGCGAGCGTGCGAACGCGTGATCATGAATCGTTTTCTTGATGGATCGATCGACTGCCGCGAGGTTGTCGAGCAATATATAAACGTAAACAGTTACAAGGAAAGAAGATTTAATGATTTTTTTGTTAATTTTGTTTCATCAATAATTAATGATTTCTCTCATCCCCAAAAAAATATTTATTGTTTTTATAACGCGAGAATTTAATTAATCTTAATAGTTCATGGTTATTGACTATTTTATTAATCATTTTGAATAATATATAATTATAGGCATTTTTCACGCTACTGTGAATCTAGAAGATATATATCTATCCTTGATAACATACAGATACATGTACATACATACAAAAATTTCAATGATAATTTAATTATTTCGAGAAAGAAAGAAATGTAGATTGTGTGTCAAGAATCTCGGAATAGAACATACTCCGATACGTGCGCGGAATCGTGCGAGATATCACAAAATCCCGTGAGAAAAATGGTGAACTTTGCATTCCTATCTTGTACAGAGTACTCACAGTGGTATAATATCAATTTGTTTCATTTAATCTAATAAAGAGATCTAATAAATAGATCAAAGTACTCGGAAAAAAGCTCATATATAATCATATATATAATTTTATATATTTTATATGTTATTATGTTTTATATGTGATTTTATATATTATTACATATGGATTTCTCTTCCCGAGTATTTAAAACAATAAATCGATTGAATTTGCGGTTTAATTTTAAAACATTTTGTTTATTAAACTAATTAGCTGGACGATCGAGTTTCAATGAAAATTTTCTTTATATATAATACTATGAAGAGCGATAACTTGCTCTATATATATTTATCAAACAATTGTGCGTGTGTGAATCCCAACGGTGGGGTCGATCGATTGACCTCTCGATTGACTGAAAATATGGTAACAGCGATTTCCGATTGACGATGTCATTTTGATCATTCGTGATGATTTAGCATTTAAACCAGTGATTTATCGATACATACGTATTAAATCCTTTGCTTAAAAAATATGTAACTAAATGATATTACACATCTGTCTTTTGAAAACTTTTAGTGTCAAAAGGCGAGGCGCTTTCATGAAAAATTAATTAAATCGCCGGTATAATAAAACTTGACTTGATTATAACAGTAATTATGCACATAATACGTAACATGCAAATCTCACTGTGTTGTTTGCGCATTTTGTGTAATAATATAATATAATTGTTTAAAAATTCATGATTTTGTCATTTTTTTATTCTATGTAATATTTTGTTACAGCAACATGCGTTTATTAAGCCACGCAATTAAGCCACAATTAACATTGAGGATATATTTTTTATTAGTTATGATATGCAAAATTAGCAAATGCAGTCGTTTAAATTTTCTTGTAGCAATGACGCGACATTCTTAACGCATTTCTCTTTTACTCTATCATTTTTATCATATCTTCAAAAATAATTATTTTGCATTATTCGCACATTAGTAATACACGTATATAATATTATCACTGAATATTCGCTACCAAGATATCAGTTTCATCGCACTATACTTGCAATCAAGCACATATAAACAGAAAAACTTTTCAAACAAGGAGAGAGAGATTTCTAGTTATTACCAATATAATTAATCGTCGCAATCGATAACAAAAAATAAAAACTCGGTACGTATTAAGAATTTTTTTTTTAAATCTATATATTTTTTATTTTTGGTTTCCTTTTTCAAATAAAATAAACAACAAAGCTGTATTACTTCACGTGCACTTAAACACTCATTTAGTCAAGACCTTTAAACAGTCATTATATGTATGTATAATAAAGAGATTTATTTGAATTAGAAATATCATTGTAAGATTTACGAAACTATTAAATATTCTCTTTATTGATATAAAAAAAATAAGGTCTTTCTATCATTGTCAGGATTAAGGACGATGGATCGTGGCATATAACGCACGAATAGACGGACTAATTCAAAGAATAGAGGCAAACTGCGCCTCCTTTTTGGAACACATCTAAAAATAGAGCTGGCGTATTTAAACACGGTATTTGAAAAAGGACACAAGAAAGCAAAAACCCGTCTGGCGAGGGTCGACCTAGACCAAATGTCACATTCAAATTCGTGGAAATTGAGGATTGCGGCTACCTATACGCGTCGTGCATTGTTACATATGTCAGCATTGCGATATTTGCATCTCGCGACCGGCGAAAAGATATCTCAACATACGTTTGCAAAGTACACACATACACACACGCGTGCACGCGAGCATAGGTTACATATATACATTATACAATGTGGTAATAATTGTTTACGTGTAAATTGGCATAACATTAATTATGATTCTGTTAGGGAACATTGCAAACATAATTTACTGGGTGATCAAGGTACCATTTATTGCTTCGTAATAGTCTCTGCGAGATGTAACATTTACAGCGAGTGCACACGGAAACGCATGGGGACTATACGTGAATAAATAATGATTTCATACATTATCGACGATTCAGCGATGACTCGACTATTAAAAGAGAGAAAATGGAATGTCCCATAAAATATAAATTTTTCGTGGGACACATATTTCTACTATATAATAACTCTCTCCCTCTAGTTTTCAATATACTTATAGAATGTATAAATTCAAGAATTCATATATATTTATGTAGAATAGGATAAATAAATTTAAAAATTTGACTAATTTATATAACGTTACTTTGCACTCAAATATCTCGTTCTGAATTAATTTAATCATTATAATATTCAGTCATATCAAAATACATACTCGCAAATTTGATTAATTTATGTAGAGTTATTTTGTAACAAAATTCCTGCTAACAAACTAAAATAAATAATTATATGCAACAAACAAAAATTAAAGCTGACATTTAAAAAATAGTATTTTTTATATATTAGTATTTAAAATCAAAATACATCAAAATTATTGATTGTAAGAAATTAAAACAAATAACTACATCAAATGTGTAATAAAAATATATACATATATATATTTATATTTTCGGTTGTGCCTTATCAATTTCCACAAAAGGTTACATAAGACAGTATCCACAAATATCTTCTTTCTCATAAATGTTCGCGGGCGCACGGTCGGAGAGAATTTCCAAGATAAGAGGAATAATAATAGTGAATGGTATCTCATTAACTAACTTCTCACGTGTTTCCGCAATGGCATCAGATGTTCTGCTTGTTACATTGATCTGTCGCGGCCAGTGTTTCGAAATCGCTTGATATATTACAGCGTGGATATTATTCCTTCGCGAGAAGTGATTCTCTAAATTTAACAGCAATCTGTCCAAAAGCCACCACCTTAGTTTGCTTCTTGATCTCCCGTCCTTGCGAAATTTATTACTTGCCGCAATCTTTTATCTCAAATTCTGGAACCTATATATGTTTCTCTAAATTTTTTTCGAGCGGTATAAACGCAAACACTTCCTAATTCTATATTATAAATGAATCACAACAGATTTTTTGTTTTCTATCGACCATTACGTAAGTGCCAAATTTCTTCTTATTCAAATTTTTGTTCTAAACATTTCCACCATTAATATTTCTTGCCCTGGAAGAATGATTCAGCCTTCTTTTAAATACAAAGATCCATCTCGAAGGTCTAAAAAATTCAGATCTTGTTTAGCATTCGTAAGAGCAACATCTCAAACATAACACTTTGCGAATAATCAACTCTTATTAAGCATATAATAAAGTCTTGTGAGAGTAAGACAAGTATCATTTTATTTCAATCAATTTTATATTACGTCGCATTTCGAACGTAATAAACTGCAGCCATTTGTCTACGCGATGGCATGAAAAGTCACGAGAAGAAACAAAAAAGAATATGAACACGCAGATATGCAATAAATATTTACGGACGCGCATTAAACATCTAAAGGATCTAGATATGTTGCCTTAAGATATTTAAATTTATTTCTTATCGCTTCTGTGATTTAAGTATAATTAATTAATTTTCGCAACAAGAGGTCTACGAAACGCTGTCATAGACAGCGAACGTAAATATTATCGCTAAATATGTTAAAAAAGAAACGAGACATTGATCGTTAGCATTTGACTGATTACAAGCACAATTGTGAAAAGAAATATAATAGCGATGCAAAATCTGATGAAAATAAACGCATGTATAGGAAATGCACCGGTGACGGCCGTTTAAAGGCCACCGCTCGAACGATCTCTGCTGCATTGTGAAATGTTTTTTCCGGTCGCAATTAACGGACACCGCATACTGGCAATTAGATACGTCCAAGATGGATAATGTTGGAAACTTATTGCATAAATTCGCAAGCGCATCTCCGGCGGAGCATTTCGTCTTCAAAGAATGGCATCTCGTCTTATATATATAAATATATTATATTTATAAATATATATATTGTTACGTCCGGCGGACTCCACGATTCTTTTCTTT
>NW_021850314.1:0-258 GCF_003651465.1 Formica exsecta
ATAGATGTTTCATAATAATGAATTGGAAAATATAAATATGCACTTCATGGACACCCTGTATAAAGATAATATGTGTGAGTTACATAAAACATACCTATAAATGCAAATATATAGGAAGAAAGCTGCTCATTTAGTAAAGAGAGCAATACTAAAAATTGGCATTAGTACTTATGTCTACCCTGTATATAAATTACATACGTAAAACGCACATAGAAGCATACGTACATATAATCATAAGGTAAAGATCGTACATCATAA
>NW_021850315.1:0-309 GCF_003651465.1 Formica exsecta
TATGAAAATTTTCGGTATATCTTACTTACAGGTACGTAACTATGTAGTTCCGAACGAAGGAATATTGCGTACATAGCGATCTTACCTCTGTGTGCCGAGAAGCGTTGATCCCCAATTTGCTTGATGTGTTACTAAAACTTTCGGTATATCTCACTTACAGGTACGTAACTAATTCGTTCCGAACGAAGGAAACTTGCGTACATAGCGATCTTAGCTCTGTGTGCCGAGAAGCGTTATTCATCAGTTTCCTTGATGTGTTATGAGAATTTTTTTCAAATCTCGCTTACAGGCACGTAACTAAGTCGTTCC
>NW_021850316.1:0-466 GCF_003651465.1 Formica exsecta
AAATGAATGGATATAGCAATTTTTATGGAAATGTGGTTACAAACGGCTATATTTGTAGATAATGAAATACATGCACCTTTATCGTAGCGTGTATTAAATGTGCGAATACAAATAATTTTTGGGTACCAACTATTCGAGACGAATCGAACCCGATAACAGCAAAATTTAATTTGAATACTTTGCAACATATAAAATAAATCAAAATAATATAAAGCATAATTAATTCTAAGTTATAATTAATCTTTTTTGTAGCATTTAAATACATTAATTTGCCGATATTTCACTGATATCGGGGTACCCATTCGATTTGTCTCGAAGTTTTAAAGTATATGCACATTTTGTATTATATTCATATATAATATTTATAACATAATATTTTTTAAAAATGTAAAAATTTTATGAAATAGTATGTTAAATTGCGCATGTATTTTATTATATATATAGAATAGTATATCTAAAAACTATC
>NW_021850316.1:19566-20193 GCF_003651465.1 Formica exsecta
AATCAACGACAGTTACCATTGTCATTATCTTCAATTCACGAGATTGAGATTCGCGCGAGAAAAATGTGTTCTTCCATTATTAAGAAATATATCTCTTTATTGAAAAATAGATGGATATAACAATTTTTATGGAAATTTGGTTACGAACGACTATATTTGTGGATAATGAAATACATGCGTTTTTATCATAGCCTGTGTTAAATGTGCGAGTACAAATAATTCTCGGGTACCAACTGTTCGAGAGGAATCAAACCCAATAACAGCAAAATTAAAAAAAAATTGATTTGTATACTTTGCAACATATAAAATAAATCAAAATAATATAAAGCATAATTAATTCTAAGTTATAATTAATCTTTTTTGTAGCATTTAAATACATTAATTTGCCGATATTTCACTGATATCGGGGTACCCATTCGATTTGTCTCGAAGTTTTAAAGTATATGCACATTTTGTATTATATTCATATATAATATTTATAACATAATATTTTTTAAAAATGTAAAAATTTTATGAAATAGTATGTTAAATTGCGCATGTATTTTATTATATATAATGGTATATCGTATATCTAAAAACTATCCAGGATATGCACCTAGAATGGGGGGACGTCCAATACCTGCAAAT
>NW_021850316.1:21262-21668 GCF_003651465.1 Formica exsecta
AAAAAAGAAAATTTTGTATATAACTTATAGTATTATTAATACAATTATAATTATAATACAATATATTACAATATATAATTATATACAAATTAAATTATAACGCAATTATAATTACAATTAATTAATATACAATTGTAATTACAGTACAATTTACAATTAATGATACTATCAGTATCAAAAAAATATCCGATATATCCAATAATACAGATAATTTGATACTGACAGTATTTACATCCAAAAGTTCAATATTGCATAAATTGACATACCAATATAATAAATATATGTACAAGTTTTTAATCTATAAAATAAAATGTAACATATATGTATTAAATTTTGTTACTTAACAAATATTAGTTTTATTTACATAATAAATATAAATGCAATTTTTGATATATTAAAAAAAGAT
>NW_021850316.1:27126-27314 GCF_003651465.1 Formica exsecta
TAATTAATTTTAATTTTCCTATAGTTAAATTTTTAATTTAAATTATAGAAAACATAATAATTTTTAATTTTAATTGGTCCTAATAGTCCTAACCCCTACTTTGCTGGCTAAGCCAGCGGGAAATCGCGGTTATTGAAATTTGAGGGAGAAATTTGTCCTAACCGCGTGCCCTACTCGCGTGTCCTACT
>NW_021850317.1:0-1536 GCF_003651465.1 Formica exsecta
ACTATTTCATATTCATGGCGCTTTTAGGTATTTATTGTTACTGTTCTTGCTAAGCTTTGCTTCTTGTCAACAATTTAATCTTATTATTCTCGACTTTATTATTATTTTTGTTATTTTTTACCGTTTGCGTCAATCTTTCCACTGTGTCACGGGATCGTGTTATTTATTTGCGTGTTTGTAATTTTGTATATTGTTTATTAACGTCTGGTTGACAACCTGGCTAAACCAACATTATGTCATATTTACCGTGTGTCATTGTTCCACCGAGAGTTGGAGAGTGTAGTTCTCCGATTACATCTACGATTGGTCGGTGTCAACCTGTGCATTTGTAAGCATCACAACTGTTTTAAATACTTCGTTCGGTCATCCGCCCTATACCGACCAACTTACTTATAGATTAAATAAAATAAGTACTGCCATGTCTATCTACCACCCAAGAAATTCGAGGAATTATCTTTGGAAGGACATGGATTCTCTTAATGATGGGATGTCGCCGATTGCGTAAAAGATCCACGGGATGCATCACCGAATGTCGCAGTTGCGTTTAATTATTTAAGACCGTATTATTTTGTTTCCGCGCTGAAGATGGCCCCAAAAAAGAGTCGAAACGTCCGCGATTAGTGTATACCAGGTATATAAATATGAAACCGGAATTTGCCCATAGATGGCCCTAGCTGTCAATGTAGTTACCGTCAAACCGCGTCATTGGCGCCATTTTCTTGTTTTGACATCTGATAAAGATTTTCAACTCACAACAATACAAATTTCATACAACAGCATAGTTTTTAATAGCGTTGAACATGTCGAATTTTGTGCCTGGAAACTACGATTTGCGAACAGCATTGATTTTCTGTTACCATTTGAAGAAAACTGCTGCAGAATCGCATCGAATGCTTGTCAAAGCTTACGGTGAGCATACTCTTGGTAAATCACAGTGCTTTGAGTGGTTTAAAAAATTCAAAAGTAGCGATTTTGACGTGAGAAACGAAGAACATGGAAGAAGGGTGTGATCTATTATGAGCTGCTAAAACCTGGCGAAACCGTTAATACTGAACGCTACCGACAACAAATGATCGATTTGAATCAAGCTTTGCGTGAAAAACGACCAGAATATCAAAAAAGGCAACACAAAGTGATTTTGCTTCATGATAATGCACCATCACACACAGCAAAACCGGTCAAGGAAACGATTGAGGCGTTTAGTTGGGAAATACTTTCGCATGCGGCTTACTCACCAGACTTGGCTCCATCCGATTACTACTTATTTGCATCGATGGGACACGCACTTGCTGAGCAGCACTTCACTTCTTACGAAAATGTACAAAAATGGCTCAATGACTGGTTTGCCTCAAAGGAGCAACAGTTTTTTTGGCGTGGCATCCACAAATTGTCAGAGAGATGGGAAAAATGTATAGCTAGCAATGGGCAATACTTCGAATAAAATATTTTTTATCATTTTCATACAATAAACGTGTATTTTCTATACAAAAATTCCGATTTCATATTTATATACCTGATAGTATCACTGAACTATAT
>NW_021850317.1:1743-10647 GCF_003651465.1 Formica exsecta
GCGTGGACACAGTGGGTCCCGCCTCCCCTACAAGGGGGCTCCACTTCCGGAAAATATAACCTAACCCAAACCTATTTCTGATTTAAAACTAAAATTTGGTTTGGGTTGTGGGGTGAACTTTATAGTACATAATTACCTAATTTTCGGTAATTTTTGGGGCTTTCGTTTTTTGGGGTGTGAGGGTGATGGGGGACGGGCTCCCCCGACTGATTATCACTGTTGGAGTCACAACAAAAAGTTTTACCGAGAGATCCGATCATATTTGTCAAAATTCAGAAAAGACCTTATTCGAAATAATTACCCTTTTTTGGTCTATAACTTTTTTTTGGGCCTCCCCCAACTAAAAATGGTTATTTATATTTCTTTCTAAACATAAAAAGTCCGTAAAAAAATTTGCAGCCCATTTGCAGGTGGAGCCGTGATTCTGAATAATTACCGTATATTTTAGTTAGTTCAACGTTGGATTGTATGTCATTAGTTTGAAATACTCTGGTAAAGTGACGAGCAAATAATTCAGCCTTTTCCTCATCTCTACGTACCCATTTGCCATACTCGTTCTTAATTGGAGAAATTCTAACTACAGGATGCTTAAATCTTCGAATCGCCTTCCATAGGAAATAGTCCGTGTCTACATCAGCTGTAAGTTTCTCTAAGTAATTTTCGAAGCTTTTTCTTTTGTTTTCTCTGATTAATCAAGTCAGCTGATTATTGATACGATTAAATGTTTTTTTTGTCTTCAGGATGTCACGATTGTTGCCAAATGCGTCTCGCTTTCCTTCTATTCTTGATTATTTCTCTGATCTCTGCAGGATAACATATTTCTTGTGTTGTAGCGTTTTTGGGGGCTGGTGTAGAGATACTCGCAGCTTTGTGAATTATGTCTGCAAAATTTTGAGCCTGCGCATTCAATTCCTCTGTGGTTTTACTTTTAACTCTATCAGTTTGTCAAGCTTTTCTCTGAATTTGTCCCAGTCTGTATATTTGTTGATGATCATAGTTTTCTTCCTTTTGCGCATGACTGTGGAGCGTCATCAAAACCGGTACAAAATCAGATGAAAGATCGTCAATATTATTTACTTCAAAATAATTGGTTGACATATCTTTTGTAATATAGAAATCGATAAGATCAGGTATCTTGTCATTGTCCGTTGGCCAATAGGTAGGTTTCCGCGATGTTAGAAATTCGCATCCACTACTCTTGATTGCATTAAGAAGCTCCCTGCCTTTAGTGGTGATCAGACGAGATCCCCATGCTGTATGCTTTGCATTGAAATCACCTCCGATTATGAAGCGTGATCCAAGCTTAGCAAATACCTCCTCGAACTGATTTCTTTAAATGTTATATCAAGGTGGGCAATAAGCAGCTGCTGTATTGAGGTCTGCATTATTGTATTGAACCGTAATTATTGTAGCCTGTAAGAAATCCTGTCGTATTTCTTCTTTTAGAAAATGTTTCACACTGTTCTTAATAATGATAGCTGTTCCAGTGTGCGCGCGGCCACTAGGATGTGTGATATGATAGACTGTAAATCCTGATATCTTTAGGTAGTTTTTGCTAGTAAAATGTGTTTTAGATATTAATGCCATATTTATATATTTGTACTTGAGGAACACTTCAAGATCTTTGCTGCGTAGTACTAAGCCGTTAGAATTCCAGATGATAATTCTAAGCGAGGAGTCAGTCGTTATTTATTCTTTGAATTGACGATATTTTTAGGTTTCTGTTTATTCACTTGTTCGAGCATATCTATCCTATGTTCATTAGCAGTAAGCATTTGCTGTATATTGTGGAGAAAGTCCCAGATATCGTTGATTGATGGCTCACTAAGTACAGTTTGGTTGCTGTTAGGTGAGTTGACATTTGTACGAGGTTTTTACTAGCTGCTTTAACAAAGGATTCAGATGGTGTAACTTTATTAGCCGGTGTCCAGGTTCTTTGTTGGACTCGTTGTGTCGCCGTCATTTTTGATTTTTGCAGAGTTGCCAATTTATCCTTATAGATTTGACATACTTTCCAATTAGCCTTGTGTTCTCCTCCGCAATTTGCACACGTACATGCTGAATTCTTTGACTTCCTGTATTCCGAGGAGTGATGAGATCCACATTTCACACATCTAGCTTTTCTCTGATAGTAGTTTTGCGTATGTCCGAAGGCTTGACAGTTTTTACACTGCGGTATCTCTTTTTTTATTTGCGGAGGTTCTATTTTAATTTTATAGTATAATAGTTGTGTTATGTTGTAAACATCTTTATTATTAGGCTTAGGAGCCAGGTCAACATAAAACAGCGTGAGCGCAATTTTAGTTTGCATATCATTAATCTTTTTCTTGATAATGACATTAGTTACGCGGGCGGCCTCGTGACCTAATTTTGCTAATTCTTCTTTGATATCAACCTCGTTGGTTGTTGAGTGCAACCCTCTTACCACGATTTTGTACGGTTTAGCCTGTTTACACTGATAGGTATGATAGGTGATGCCATTCAGGTGATAATTTTTTGTGATTTTGCTACATTTAGTAGGTTGATAGTAGCGCAATAGTCATCACTTTATGTTGATTTTTACTTCATCGTTTGCATGCATCTTAAAGCTTGTTATCATATTTTACATTTTGTAAGACTATATCTTTGAACAAGTTGAAGTTTTTAACTCCACATACAAAGATTGGGCGGTGGTGTGTTCTTTTTTACTCTATCATTGTTGTCTGGTAGTTCAGCATTTTGCTGGGGGGATATTTCAGGTGATGAATTGGCTTTTTTTTGTTCCTGCTTTCTAATTATTAGAAAGCCTATTACTTTTGGTTTCCCATGTCAATTCCTCTTCATCTGTTTCATAGTTTGGTTGTTTTAAGCATTTTTCCTGTTGCAATACTTTAATTGTGACTTCCAGGTGATAGATCTTTTCTTCTGCTTGTTTCCATGCTCTCCATAAGAAAAGTTTGCTCTGCGTTTGGGGTTTGAACTCGTACGCCGATAGACCAGTAACTTCACTGCATACCTCAGCCTGGCTTTCCACTGAAGACACTAGGCGGTCGTTTGACCGTTGGAGGAGCCCGCTTGCTCACTCCCTTTTCCGACGGGTATTGGGTGTCCGGATCCATCCACCGTAATGTTATTTTCTTCATGGCTGTGAATTAATAGAAGATATTGTTGCCATTTGGTCCGCGGATACTATTTAATTTCGCGCCTACTCTCCTGACATAAGCCGGTATGAGCATTCTCTCATCCGCCACCCGAGGGACGCGCCCTCTAGAAGTTGGCTTCTCCCGAGGGATTAATATATTGATAATGATTTCTGATAATCTTTTGCAAATTTTTATTTCAGATTATGCCCGCTAAGTTTTTATATGTCATTTTAATCTTAAACCTTTTCGTTTCGGGCCTATCTGGTAAAGCTTATGATTAATTTCAAAACAAGTCGATCAGTTTGGCACGGGGTACTCTTAAATTCGAAATTGGTGGTCGATGTGATCGACGTTATTGCAGTAATAGTTAAATAGTTTTATGATTTACTATTTGTAATAAAATCCGCAATATAATAGTGCTATTTTATATATTATACAAAATATTTATTTAGGGGGGGGGACATAATAGTATAATTTTTTAATAAAAATAAAATGCATTTTCATTTTCTCGAAAGAATTTATAATATTTATATAAATGCAAGATTGATTTTATGACAAATACTATTTCAAATTACAAATCCTCAAACTGAACTGCTTCTATACTCCGTCCAGCGAGAGAATTACTTCGGGTCGGACGAAAACTCGTCCGTTTTGCGCAGGTCTCCACCCACAAAAGCCGTATCTACGTATACGGTACTGAGTACCTCGCTACGTTTTCCCCATTTTGCCCGCCTATGCGCAGACCGAGGTCATTCTCTCGCTGACGGAGTATATGTACTTGGCTAGTTAATAATTGATTTCATATTTAGTTTTTATTTTTTATTTTGTGGGTTTTTTTTATTTTTTAGGGAAAAATTTTTTTACGTATTATTTTTTAAATAATTATTACGAAAATCACAAAATAGTAAAGAACTTTTCTTCTCGGTTTCACCTGCTCTACCTGCACACGACGGGTGGTAGGATCGACTTCGGACACCCTGTATATATAATAAGAGTTGAAGCGTGGGAAGTATACAGGATGTCCGATAAATAAATGACTAACCGAAAGATGGAGATAGATTGGGTCAAACTGAAAAGAAGAGTCCTGTACCATTTTGTGATTTTCGTAATAATTAGATAATATCGTATAATTTTTTCATAGAAATTAATTAAAAAAGATCGACCAATTTGCGCAAGTATAAACGCGCAGCGAGAAGAGACAACCCAAAAGTAGGCGTGCGACAAAGTTTTGGGAGGAGCGCTCTACAAATGACAACAGTTACGTACGAGCGGTACATAACGATGGATTCCCGCTCCTAGCAACTACATATCAATGCCGCCTATATCAGGCCGTCCTTTCTCACCGTGCCGGTAATACTCGCGCGAATTGGCCAATTTTTTAAAATTTGTTTCTCAATAATTATTATGAAAATCGCAAAATGATGCAGGATTTTTCTTTTCAGTTTGACCTAATCTATCTCCACCTTTCGTTTGGTCACTTACTTGTCGGACACCCTGTATATATTATTACGTCCCTGTTGGTTTCGCGATCATTTATCGAATCGGCTAGAAACTGAGAGGAACATCTTGTTATCATAGGATTGTTAAAAAACAAAGACGGTCATTTTGAGAAATTTACCGCCATCTTGGAGTTTGAATTCCGCTGTCGTGCCGAGCGGACGCCTTACCGCCCGCCACATTTATAATCGTTATGTTTGTGCTTGCTTGTCTTTAAAATTATTAAAGTTATTAACATTACATTTATAAACAAAAAGTGTTATTATTTTTCGGCGTGAATGAGACGTAGTGATTCGCGTTTCGGTATATATCGGAGTCGTCCCGCGGACAATATACATATATCTGTGATTGTTTCAGTCGGTTTTAACAGCTCATAATACACTACGCCGAGCTGGTCCCACCAAATACAGAGCATGACCTTGGAGCCGTGAATATTCGGTTTGGCCGTCGACGTGGAAGCATGGCCGGGATATCCCCATGATTTTCTGCGCTTGAGGTTATCGTAATGAACCCATTTTTCGTCCCCAGTCACAATGCAATGCAGAAATTCCTTCCGTCTTTAACTTTCAAGCAACTGTTCACAAGCAAACAAACGCCGTTTAAAATTCTCGGTTTCAACTCGTACGGCACCCAATTTCCTTGCTTCTGAATCATTCCCATGTCTTTGAGGCGTTTTGAAATTGCTTGTTGAGTCACTCCCAATGATCGTGCCATTTCTTCTTGACTTTGACTCGAGTCTTCATTAAGTAATGCCTCCAATTCTGCATCTTTGAAAACCTTCTCTCTTCCACCGCTATGCCGGTTTTCGACGAGAAAATCACCATTCTTGAAGCGTTGAAACCACTCATGACACGTTCTTTCACTAATAGCGGCTTCACCATAAGTATTTGAGAGCATTCGATGAGCCTCAGCCGCAGATTTCTTCATATTGAAGTAGAAAATTTAAACCTCCCGCAAATGACGAGAATTTGGCTCGTAAACTGACATCTTCAATGGAGAATAACTTTATGATGCAGACACAAATCGACTAATGTTTCTATGGTGTTATGTTGACAGATGCCCAAGTTTATTGCATGACGTCTATGATCTATTTATTTCGACCACTACTTACCGCTAAAGCCATCTATAGGAAAACGGCGGAAGCAAAGTTGTACACCTAATATATACAGGGTATCTCTAAAGTCTGACCCCACCCCTGGATCTCAGAAACGGCTTTAAATATGGAAAAATGTTTCAGACAAAAGTTGCATGGTTCGAAGGGGGTCACATGATGAAAATATGGACTTGACCTTAAGTGACCTTTTCAAGGACAGGTCAATGTAATCGATGTTTTCTTAGATGAAACCCCCTATTTTTATTGCATATTCTTGTAGCTCTTGTCCAGACGTTTTCAAAACACTATAATAAAGTATTTTTTCATTAAGTATTTCTTGAGTTATTTTATATTTTAATCTGACATATTTTGATATAAAAAATAAAATATCTCGTAAAATATGTAGTTCTCCATAATCTTATCGTAATACTTTTATGTACAGAATAATGAGACGAATTAATTGGTGTAAAAAAACAAATAATTGTTAAAAAAAATACATTGTAGATAAATACATACTTTTTTTTTAATATTTATTTTGTTTATACTAATTGATTCGTCTCATTATTCTGTACATAAAAGTATTACGCCTGTCTTTGAAAAGGTCACTTAAGGTCAAGTCAATATTTTCATCATGTGGCCCCTTTCAAATCATGCAACTTTTGTCTGAAACATTTTTTCCATATTTAAAGCCGTTTCCGAGATCCAGGGGTAGGGTCAGACTTTAGAGATACCCTGTATATATATACAGGGTGTCCCACCAAAGTGGGCACTACCTTTTATCTTTTAAACTAAAAGAGATAGACCGTAACAAATATATCAAATTAAATGGTTCAAACTGAACTCTATTGTGAGCATAGTGGTTGCTTCCAAAAGCTATCTGTGTTAAAGAACGGAGAGATATGCATAATTTTCTTATAATAATATGAATTTTTCGACAAGAAAAAAATTATAGCGCTGTTTGAAATGAATACAATGATGTATGATGTAATGTAAATATTTTACATATTATACGAGTTTTATCAACTTGAAATATCGCGAGACGTCTACCTTTTCATTTTCGGCCCTGCGATATGGCCAACTTCGGATTAAATATTATGATCAAATGACAACATGACATATGTCATGTCAATCTCTAATGCACAAGTCAGAAGTTGGCCATAACGCAGGGCAGAAAATGAAAAGATAGACGTCGCCCGTAATATTTCAAGTCAATAAAACTCGTATAATATGTAAAATACTTACAGTATATCATACATTGTTGTATTCGTTTCAAATAGCGCTACAACTTTTATCATATCGAAATATTCACATTATTATAAAAAAATTATGCATACCTCTCCGTTTGTTAACAGATAGCTTTTGAAAGCAGCCACTATACTCAAAATAGAGTTCAGTTTGAACCATTTAATTTGATATATACAGGGTGTTAGAAAAGTCTGGAAACGGTCAAATATCTCGTGAACAATGCATTTTAGAAAAAATTGTTTCAGACAAAAGTTGTATGGTTTCGAGGGTGACATAAGGTGGTGTCATTAATTTGACCTTGAATAGTTGCTTGAAGGTCACGTAAAGGTCACCTTCAATTTTTTAAAAGGAACTGCCTACTTTTTATTGCATATTCTTGTAGCTTTAATAATTGTTTCAAAAGATAGATTGTAAATAATTACATACTTTTTCTTAAAAACAATTTTTTTTATACTAATTGGTTTGTCTCATCTCGCGCCACGAAGCGAAGGAGGGGCAAGAGAAGCGGATAGCAATGTTTACATACGAATATCGCGGAACACTGAATTCTCGTATAAAAAATAAGAAATATTATTCGTGGCGCAACCCAATCGCGATGCCGCGTGGGCCGTCTTTTCTCGCAACGCGCTAATACTTGCGCGCATTGGCCGATCATTTTTAATTAATTTCTCAATAATTATTGCAAAAATCGCAAAACGGTAGAGGACTTTTTTACTCGGTTTAACCTTCTCTACCTGCACATTAAGGGCCGATTATTATCAGACAATCTGTATATACAGGGTGGTCCATTTTAAAAGAGCCAGTCAAATATCTCGAAAAATATGGAAGATACGGAAAAACGTTTCAGACAAAAGTTGTTTGGTTTCGAGGTGGCCACATGATGAGAATATGGACTTGAGTAAAAGTGACGTTTAGGGGATGCAGCCCCGATGACCTTGACCTTGACATATGTTGTCAAGGTCACCCCCCTGAGTGACCTTCAGAAGGTTTCAGCCGTCGCTCGTTGTTTATTAAAAAATTATTAACAAAGATAGTGACCGACCGATACTTGCGACATAAGACTGTATATAGTATATTTCGGCATGATTTACCAAGCTTATATTTTAAAGATAGAGAGAAATTAAATTAGAAATAGGTTTGGATTAGGTTATTTCTTTCGGAAGTGGAGACCCCCGGAACTCACTGTTTTATGCATACACTTTTTAATGCGAAGTGAGGTTCCACATTGAATGTGGAGAAATCAGTTATACACAAAATGATTCGGTTAAATTTCACAGAATATTGGTAAATATGCATATTAGAGCCGACCTCACCGATTTCAATGACCTTGCTATATGTTGTCAAGGACATGACTCTAAGTAAATTGCAAAAAATTTTAGCCGTCGCTCGTTGTTTATTACAAAGTTATTAACAATCGAAGATAGTGACCGACCGAAGTGAGGTTCCACATGGGATTACAACTTTCCACGCGAAGCGAAGTTCAACGCAAACCTATGTGTCTTTGAAAAACTTATCCTTTTCGAGATATTCGCGTGGATTGATTAAAATGGTACACCTTGTATATATATTTTCTGCACAATTGCAAATAGCTGCCTTGGCTTCACTGGTCACACATCGCTGTTAATATCTTCTTCTTCTTCGTGTGAAGTGAAATATGGGTTTACAACTTTTCACGCAAAGCGAGATTCAACTCATGTACAACCCATGTAGAATCTCACTTTGCTTTAAAAAGTGAAGTGTTGGACACAGTAGGTTCCGCCCCCTCTACGGGGGGGCTCCACTATCAAAGAACTAGACACATTGGTTTGCGTTGAACCTCGCTTCGCGTGGAAAGTTGTAAACCCATGTGGAACCTCACTTCGCATTAAAAAGTGTATGCATAAAACAGTGAGTTCCGCCCCCCTACGGAGGGGGGCTCCACTTCCGGAAGAAATAACCTAACCCAAA
>NW_021850317.1:20084-22097 GCF_003651465.1 Formica exsecta
CCGGAAGTGGAGCCCCCCCGTAGGGGGGGCGGAACATACTACCTCCACGCATATACTTTTTAATGAGAAGTGAAATTCCACATGGGTTTACAACTTTTCACGCAAAGCGAGATTCAACTCATGTACAACCCATGTAGAATCTCACTTTGCTTTAAAAAGTGTATGCATGGACACAGTAGGTTCCGCCCCCTCTACGGGGGGGCTCCACTATCAAAGAACTAGACACATTGGTTCGCGTTGAACCTCGCTTCGCGTGGAAAGTTGTAAACTCATGTGGAACCTCATTTCGCATTAAAAAGTGTATGCATAAAACAGTGAGTTCCGCCACCCCTCCTACGGGGGGCTCCACTTCCGGAAAAAATAACCTAACCCAAACCTATTTTTAATTTAATTTCTCTCTATCATTAAAATATAAGCTTGGTAATTTATGCCGAAATATAGTATGTACAGTCTTATGTTGCAAGTATCGGTTGGTCACTATTTTTGTTAATAATTTTTTAATAATTTATTATGCATAAAACAGTGAGTTCCGCCCCCCCCCCCCTACAAAGGAGCTCCACTTCCGGAAGAAATAAACTAACTCAAACCTATTTCTAATTTAATTTCTCTCTATCTTTAAAATATAAGCTTGGTAATTCATGCCGAAATATACTATATACACTCTTATGTCGGTCGGTCACTATCTTCAATTGTTAATAACTTTGTAATAAACGAGGAGCACCCCACGGGAAGGCTGCACTTCCGGAAAATATAACTAAATCCAAACTTTTCAATTTTAAAAGTAAAGTTGGATTATTTTTTATTGTCAGACTACGTACAAACCTTGATTTTTACAAATCTTTGTTTGTTAATAATTTTTTAATAAACAACGATCGACGGCTAAAACCTTCTGAAGGTCACTCAGGAGGGTGACCTTGACAACATATGTCAAGGTCAAGGTCATCGGGTCTGCATCCCCTAAACGTCACTTTTACCAAAATATTACGGTAAGATTATCGAAAACTAAATATGGTAATTATTTACTATAACGGACCCAGCTCCAATGATGTTGACCTTGACATATGTTGTCAAGGACATAATCCTGAGTAACTTTTCCAAATTGTTGTGTGGATGGGTAAGTGTATACGTGAACGCAGTGAGTTCCGCCCCCCCCCCTCCTATGGGGGGGCTCCACTTCCGAAAGATATAACCTAACCCAAACTTATTCCTGATTTAATACTAAAATTTGGTTTGGGTTAAGCTATATCTTTCGGAAGTGGCGCCCCCCGAAGGGGGGGGGGCGGAACCCATTGCGTCCACGTATATGCTTTACAACACGAAGCGAGGTTCACCTCACGATTGTTGTGTAAATGGGAAAGTATATGCGTGAACACAGTGGGTTCCGCCCCCCCTCCCCGCGGGGGGCTCCACTTCCGGAAGATATGACCTAACTCAAACCTATTTCTGAAAATTTGATTTGAGTTATACAACGTCCTGATCCGGATGGATCTCGCTTCTTGCGTGGAAATTACAAACTCATGTAAAAATTACGTTTTAATTCTCAAACTTTAATTGTTAATAACTTTTTAATAAACAATGACCGCCGATTAAGTTATAAGGAAAAGTTACTCAAGATTATGTCCTTGACAACATATGTCAAAGTCAACATCATTGGAGCTGGGTCCGTTATAGTAAATAATTACCATATTTAGTTTTCGATAATCTTACCGTAATATTTTGGTAAAAGTGACGTTTAGGGGATGCAGACCCGATGACCTTGACCTTGACATATGTTGTCAAGGACATAATACTGAGTAACTTTTCCTTATAACTTAATCGGCGGTCATTGTTTATTAAAAAGTTATTAACAATTAAAGTTTGAGAATTAAAACGTAATTTTTACATGAGTTTGTAATTTCCACGCAAGAAGCGAGGTCCATCCGCATCAGGACGTTGTATAACTCAAATCAAATTTTCAGAAATAGGTTTGAGTTAGGTTATATCTTCCGGAAGTGGAGCCCCCCCGTAGGGGGG
>NW_021850317.1:32933-38703 GCF_003651465.1 Formica exsecta
GGTTTGGGTTAGGTTATATTTTCCGGAAGTGGGGCCCCCCTGGGGGGGGGCGGAACCCACTGTGTCCACGCATATACTTTACAACGCGAAGCGAGGTTCACCTCACGATTGTTGTGTGAATGGGAAAGTATATGCGTGAACGCAGTGGGTTCCACCACCCCTACGGGGGGGCTCCACTTCCGAAAAATATAACCTAACTCAAACCTATTTCTGAAAATTTGATTTGAGTTATACAACGTCCTGATGCGGATGGATCTCGCTTCTTGCGTGGAAATTACAAACTCATGTAAAAATTACGTTTTATTTTTCAAACTTTATTTGTTAATAATTTTTTAATAAACAATGACCGCCGATTAAGTTATAAGGAAAAGTTACTCAAGATTATGTCCTTGACAACATATGTCAAGGTCAACGTCATTGGAGCTGGGTCCGTTATAGTAAATAATTACCCTAAATATTTTACGAGGTATTTTATTTTTTATATCAAAATATATCAGATTAAAATATAAAATAACTCAAAAAGTACTTAATAAAAAAATACTTTATTACAGTGTTTTGAAAAGCCCTCGAGATAAGTCCATATTTTCATCATGTGGCCCCCTCGAAACCATGCAACTTTTGTTTGAAACATTTCTTTGAAAAACTTATCCTTTTCGAGATATTCGCGTGGATTGATTAAAATGGTACACCTTGTATATATATTTTCTGCACAATTGCAAATAGCTGCCTTGGCTTCACTGGTCACACATCGCTGTTAATATCTTCTTCTTCTTCGTGTAGGTTCACCGCCATGGCTCTTTGTATGGCCATTTTCAAGGAAGTGATTCCTTCCAACTGCAGAGTCCTTCTCACAAATCCATTAGACAAAGCGGTAACAAATTGCGCGCAAGCAATTTTATCACGAACTTCGTGCGTACATTCGGGATACGCTAACTGCGAAAGCCGTTCAATATCAGAGCCCAAGGTGGCCTCATCTTCCCCCAACTTTTGTTTTCTGTTCGTAAATTGGGAATAATAAGACTGAGATAACAATCCTTCCCCAAAGCGCAACTCTAATTTAGACTTTAATTCTGCGTAATCGAGATTTTCAATATTAACGACACACTCCAATACCGCACGCGCCTTTCCTCTAAGACATGAAATGAGAGCGACGCTTTTCGCAGCGTCACTCCACCTATTTGCTCGCGCAATTAACTCAAACTGTGAGAAGAACTCTCTTAGCGGAACAGTCCCGTCAAAAATGTCCGGCTTCAATTTAAAGCCTAATTCTGTGTTAATATTAACTGAATCACGCGCGTCTCTTTCGAAATTAGGCGCAATATTAGGCATAAAATTTCTGTTAATGGGGCGACTTAGCTGGTTGTTATTATCCAGCAGACGAATCCTCTGTTCCATCCCCCGTAACGCCTCGTCGCGTTGGCGCAGTTGTGCTTCAAATACAGCTCGCTGCTCATCGTGTTGACGCAATTGTGTCTCAAAATCGGCTCGCTGCTGCAGCCGCTCCTCGCGTAGCTCACGAATCTCTCGCATCGCTGACTGAAGTGTAATCGCTTCCAATGATGGTCCCGATGTCGTAGCCGCCGTTGAAGTCAATCGACTCCTCTATCTCGTCGAAACTCCTGCCGTCAGCGAATTTTCCTGCTCCATTTTTTATAGACGAAAAGAAACACACAATTCTCCAGAAAATCGTCTCCAGAAAATCGTCCACTCCGTCGTATCGTATCCCGGACGAGCAAATGTTGCGTCCGCGCGTCGACTTCGATAATACTCGAACACGCGCGACACAAACGGCACTCGCGTACCGCGACGTAAATGATTAACACTCTTTTAAAAGAACAAAAGGAACTTTAATAATAACACAGAACACACAATTGAACAAGGAACACAGAACGGGTAATAACGGTAATCGTATCTCAAATATGTCCGCCCGGAATGACATCCGTCGCGAGACTCCCGATGACCGATCTCTCCCAAGATGTCCGCCGTTGTTTAACAACAACGCTTAGCAACGTTCTCCCGGATACAGCAGGTTCATGAGTAACCGCCTTAGACGACCCGCAGGGACGCAACAATATATAGAAGTCTGTATGTAACAGCCATACTAAAGACAAACGAGGTAGCGTACACGAACAAAAAATGTCAACAAAGAGGCATAAATAACATATAGTACGAAAAACTGAATATCAGGAATAAAAATGCAATACTTTAAAGTGTCGTATCTTAGAAATCAGAAGAGGCCGCAATTCGTGATTCAAAGCTGTTGCGAATTCCAACCTGTTAGTAACGAAGCTTTCGCAAGAGAGAGAGGAACTCAGAGTAAAGGAAAAAGAGAGAAAGAGATGAAGAAGCCGGTATTCGTCGCGAGTAAGACGATAAATGTTGCAGGACAAAAAAAGACTTGGATGCATAGGATTTGCACACTGAGTTTCAATTGAGCACAAAATTACTTTAATTTTAATTGTTCCGATGTACATTTACGCACGGGTCTAGTACACGAAGTCTATGAGACGTAGTTGAATTGGCGATAATGGCGGAACGGAGCACGGGCCGAATAACGCTTGCCGCTTCCTAAAGGCCATTGCATGTGAAAAAATTTTAGTCGTAACCGTAAGGCCGTAAGCAAATCGACCAATCACAGTTCAAACATTTTTATTACGTTTTAGAATGCTTGATTATGATTCGTTGATTTGCTTACGGCCTTATGATTACGACTAAAACTTTTTAACGTGCAATGGCCTTAACGCTCGAACTTAATTGCTCCACTCACGGTACGCATCGCCGACAGTTCTGTACAAATCGCCCTCGATTTAAATGAGACGAAGAAAATTAGCGCGAGAAGAAAGGCAGCGAGAATTAGAAAATTAGCACGATATTAATTTGCTCACTTATCGCGAAAAGGAATTGAGAAATACATCCTTTCGATTCGGCGTCAGGAAGAAGAAGAAGGAACGGTATGCCGCGACCGACTTCGATAAATATTGGCGCGATTATCGTCGGATATAATGATCGCGCCGCGGTGGGACAATTGCCGAAATATCGATGATCGAAATGATACAGTGGGTGGCGCCGCCCGATAATGCGCGCGAAACTGTTATGTAATGTTCGCCGCACGAGATAATCCTTGAATACGAACGGCCGATTCTTAACAAAAGCGCATGTGATTTACGATTTTATTCACTATAATATATGTGAAAATTAAAAAGTGATTGATGAGATGTAACCACAAATGTTTAACATTTACCAAAATGTAATTTTAGTGTCTAAATAACATAAAGTTTTTCAGGATGGGAAAATCAATAGAGAAGGCATTTAACATAACATTATTGGCTCATCTTTTCGGAGCTACTTCTCTGGTGTGCATTCTTGGTTATCAAATTTTGACGGTAAGTCAACTTTGATGATACAAAAACATGAATATAATATTCATTATGTCAGTTGTACATCTGTGAAGTGTTTTAAACACAAAATCTTAATTTTAATGATTTTTTACTACTTTAAAATCTTTTTAAAGCTTTTAGATCCCCCTTCCTTGCCATATTAAATTATAAGAAACGAACAACAGAAATTTTTTTATCATATATGTCAAAATAAATATTTGTAGTTTTGTTGCAATTCATGATTTATATAATTTTTTGCATTAATTATAAGATCCGCGTTACAATTTGGCGTTAAACGTCTCGCAGATTGTAAATTCACAAGTGTTAATATATGTATGTTATTTGCTTCTCAAATCAATTATTTTACTTAAAATATTTTTTTTTACGAATTTATATTTATTGTTAGTATCTATGTGCTTTGACTTCGCATAATAGCTATCTGAATACACGCTAACTTTATTGCACTTTGAGTATCCAAATAAAATCTAATCGGTTTCCGAGTATAAGACATTTTAATGTCTCTAATTAATGAGCCATAACAATCTCTGACTAGTTAACACTATAATGTATTTCTATTTGGTAAATGATAATGAAACAGTTTGTTGTCTTTTAAAGCACTATGACACTATATAATCGCCCAACAGAAATACGTATCCACTTGTGAAATGACAGCTGTTGGTATTTTCAGTCTAATTCCCATCGCTGCAGCCAACCATCTTCATGACTTCCGTATCTTTGAATCTCAATCGCATTTCTTAGATTCTCTTTAGGTGCCGAAATACGCGTTCCATCATTTACAATGTAGTTTCTTTGAATTCTCGGCGAATGAATCGAGCATAGTGATAACATGGCTCCAAATCTGGGCGTGTAGTTTGGCAAATATATATCAAAGATATATCAAACTGTTTATTTTTTCGTAGGAGATGTTCTTCATTTACCTTTCTTTTTTATTAATTCCTTAAAATCATATCTTTCGTTAATGTTTGATTGACGTTCAATATTTCCTTGACCGGATTGCAGTTCTTTATTTTGACTCGCTACAGGATATCAGTTAATTTCGTTGAAATATTTTTTTTATTTTTCTCGATCTCGATATATATTATGATCCCACGCATACATACATTGTATAAACGAACATCCACATAAACAGCATTCATAACGGTCACTTACAATACATTGAACTCAGCGAACACACGCGCAGATCTTTCATATAACACACTTGCATATTACACATTGTATATAACAAACACACACTCACATGTTTATACTCGACACACATATCCATGTACACATTCTTTATACAACATTAAAACTGACTAAGAATAAAGAATATTTTGTAACTCAAGTCATCACGTCTCGTGTCCCATTGCTCTTGATTCCCGGTGAGCTTATCCGAGCAAAAGCAGTTCGTTACACATGTTCTTGACAGATTTGGTTGGACTGAATTTTGCGGGGTGGCAAGAATGTGTAAATAGTATGTAAATATTTAAAATCAGTATCCAGTGCATTAAGCTCTTAAAAGTTCAAATTCTACAAAATTTTATATACAGTATACGTATATATACATATGTATATAAGTTATACATGGTGTTCCCGGGTTAAATGGCCAAACTTGAAATATGAATTTAGGATCTTAAAACAAGAAGAAATTTTCCTCTGGAAGTATGCTCGCAAACGCTTCGTTCAAAAGATATTGACTTCTGAAGTTATGAACTATAGGAACGAATAATTTCGAAATAATTTAGGTTTATTCTATTTATTACTGTACAATAATCAAAATTTAATAATTAAATGTTTTGTTCAAAATGATGGCCTCCAGCTCGGAGACAAGCATTGCACCTATCGATGACAGAATGAGTGGCTGATTGACATTGTACATCTGTCATTTCTTCGCACGTTTGCGCTATCCTCCGTTTTAGTGATTGAAGGTCATTAATAGGCACTTCATAAACTTGTCAATGACCTTCGATCTTCAAAACAAAAATAAAACAAAACATTTCGAAATTATTCGTTCCTATAGTTCACAACTTCAGAAGTCAATATCTCTTGTATGAAGCGTTTGCGAGCATACTTCCAGAGGAAAATTTTTTCTTGTTTTAAGATCCTAAATTCATATTTCAAGTTTGGCGGTAAATATAGCGAATAGGGGACCAAGCTCCAATGACCTTGACCTTGACATATGTTGTCAAGGACATAATTCTGAGTAACTTTTTCTTCTAATTTAATCGTCGCTCGTTGCTTATTAAAAAGTTATTAACAAAAAAAGTTTGAAATATACCAAAGTACACGCATAGACAGGAAGCACGCGCGCGTGATTCCTGTCCGTGCATGTACTTTGGTATATTGCTGGGATTTACTTGCACATTTCGGCTTGATTCCGTGGCTCACGCCTA
>NW_021850317.1:40132-73557 GCF_003651465.1 Formica exsecta
AAAGAATACACAGTTTCAGTGTGGACATCACGTTGCGGGACACCCTGTATACAGGGTGGGGCATTTATATTGAGACACCTAAATATCTAAAAAATAAAGCAAGATAGAAAGAAATGTTTCAGACAAAAGTTGTTCGGTTCTAAGCGGGACACATTATGAAAATATGGACTTGACCTTGAATGACCTTTTCAAGGCCAAGTCAAAGTGATCGATGTTTTCTTAAATGGAAACCCCCATTTTTTATTGCATATTCTTGTAGCTTATCTCGAGAGCTTTTCAAAACACTATAATAAAATATCTTTTCATTAAGTACTTTTTGAGTTATTCTATACAGGGTGTCCCGCAACGTGATGTCCACACTGAAACTGTGTATTCTTTGTGTCATTCTAAGTCAAAAAGTCTTAATACACATATGCCCTAAAGTCGCTTGTTTCGTTAGTTATAACGAAAAAATGTAAAAGTAGTTATTTCTCACACTAATGCGAGAAAAGCACCTTTATGACTTACCTTACCGCACTAGTAGTGCGGAAATAACAGGCATTACAAAAAATATTGTGTGTATGGCATGTGCCCGGAAGTGGAGCCCCCCCGGAACACACTGTTTTATGCATACACTTTTTAATGCGAAAGGAGGTTCCACATTGAATGTGGAGAAATCAGTTATACACAAAATGATTCGATTAAATTTCACGAATATTGGTAAATATGCATATTAGCGCCAACCTCACCAATTTCAATGACCTTGCTATATGTTGTCAAAGACATGACTCTAAGTAAATTGCAAAAATTTTTAGCCGTCGCTCGTTGTTTATTACAAAGTTATTAACAATCGAAGATAGTGACCGACCGAAGTGAGGTTCCACATGGGATTACAACTTTCCACGCGAAGCGAAGTTCAACGCAAACCTATGTGTCTAGTTTTTTGATAGTGGAGCCCCCCCACAGGGGGGGTGGAACATACTGCCTCCACGCATATACTTTTTAATGAGAAGTGAAATTCCACATGAGTTTACAACTTTTTACGCAAAGCGAGATTTAACTCATGTACAACCCATGTAGAATCTCACTTTGCTTTAAAAAATGTATGTATGGACACAGTCGGTTCCGCCCCCTCTACTGGGGGGCTCCACTATCAAAGAACTAGACACATTGGTTTGCGTTGAACCTCGCTTCGCGTTGAAGGTTGTAAATACATGTCCCGCACCCAACCCGCCGGTAGGCAGGGTGGACCTCGCTTTACAATGTATCATGTACTTTATAAGTTGTGCGTGCGTGTGTGTGCGCGCGCGCGCGTGCTTCCTGTCCGTGCATGTACTTTGGTATATTTCAAACTTTTTTTGTTAATAACTCTCTTTTTAATAAGCAACGAGCGACGATTAAATTAGAAAAAAAAGTTACTCAGAATTATGTCCTTAACAACATATGTCAAGGTCAAGGTCATTGGGGCTGGGTGAAGGTCACTCAGGAAGGTGACCTTGACAACATATGTCAAGGTCAAGGTCATCGGGGCTGCGTCCCCTAAACGTCACTTTTACCCCAAAGTTAATATATAAAAGTTGATTTACATATATAAGTTTTTAGAAATACTACCGATCATATATTTTCTTTATTTCGTCATAACTTATTTCAATTTTTCTTTATATGTGCAGAATTTTGCTAAGGGTGAGAGAGGAGTACTTGTTACCTTTTTGATATTCCAATTCTTAGTCCTGCTAATACTGTACGCTCATTGCACTGTTGGTGAAAATCTTTTAACTGAGGTAATGTTATAAAAATAAAAAAAAACAATTAATAAAAGTACAATGTTAAAAAGAAGCGATTTTCCCCAATAACATATTTTTCCTAATTTGTTGTACAGCATTATCTTCTAAAATGGCACTGTGATTTGGTGCAAGTACACATTGGTTTGCGTTGAACCTCGCTTCGCGTGGAAAGTTGTAAACCCATGTGGATCCTCATTTCGCATTAAAAAGTGTATACATAAAACAGTGGGTTCTGCCCCCCTTACGGGGGGGCTCCACTTCCAGAAGAAATAACCAAACCCAAACCTATTTCTAATTTAATTTCTCTCTATCTTTAAAATATAAGCTAGGTAATTCATGCCGAAATATACTATATACAGTCTTATGTCGCAAGTATCGGTCGGCCACTATCTTCAATTTTTAATAACTTTGTAATAAACGACGAGCACCCCACGGGAAGGCTGCACTTCCGGAAAATATAACTTAACCCAAACCTTTCAGTTTTAAAAGTAAAGTTGGATTATTTTTTATTGTCAGACTACGTACAAACCTTGATTTTCACAAATCTTTGTTTGTTAATAATTTTTTAATAAACAACGAGCGACGGCTAAAACCTTCTTACCGATCATATATTTTCTTTATTTCGTCATAACTTATTTCAATTTTTCTTTATATGTGCAGAATTTTGCTAAGGGTGAGAGAGGAGTACTTGTTACCTTTTTGATATTCCAATTCTTAGTCCTGCTAATACTGTACGCTCATTGCACTGTTGGTGAAAATCTTTTAACTGAGGTAATGTTATAAAAATAAAAAAAAACAATTAATAAAAGTACAATGTTAAAAAGAAGCGATTTTCCCCAATAACATATTTTTCCTAATTTGTTGTACAGCATTATCTTCTAAAATGGCACTGTGATTTGGTGCAAGTATTGTAATTTCAGATCTCTTAACAATTTTCTTCGGATTTGTAAAGTCTCTAATCATTTTTTTATCATTATTAACATGTTTTCTTTGAATTCCAAATTTCTTTCATTTCTTTTGGAGACAAAAAAATCGTTCTTTTCTAACGTTGTTCTTGTATATTAACAATATAAATCATTTTGAATGTTTTACATCATAAGAGAGTATATCTTTATACAAAATATTTTTTATAATAAATAAATATATATTGTGTAAATATATTTAAAAAAAAATCTAATCATAAATAAATATGTTTAAGTCGCAGGCATTAGGCACAGGTATTATACAGGGTGAGGAAAAAGTCCCGGACTCTTGAAATATTTCGGAAGGAGTGAGATGTCGAAAAAAATGTTTTAGACAAAAGTTATATGGTTTCGAGGGGGCCACATGATAAAAATATGGACTTGACCTTGAGTGACCTTTTTAAGGTGAAGTCAATGTGATCGATGTTTTCTTAAATGAAACTCCTGAGTGAGTTAAGAGAAATGGCTGAGCAGAGCGCGAGTGAAGAGCGAAAGCGGAGCAGTGCGTGATTTACGGAGCGATTGCGTGTTAGAATATTTTCAAGAGTGGTATTAGTTAGAGAGTCAATGTGATCGATGTTTTCTTAAATGAAACTCCTTATTTTTTATTACATATTCTTGTAGCTTATCTCGAGAGCTTTTGGGTCCCCTATTAGCTATATTTATCCAATAAATAATTAATTCAACATACTTATGTTTTATTTTGGAACACCCTATATATGTAAAAACTTGTGTTTATTTCAGTTTATATGTGTAGTATACGTAGGACTATTTCTGTAAATTAACTTAAATATCCAGTTTTTCATTGTCAGACTATGTATAAATCTTAATTTTTAAAAATTTTTGTTTGTTAATAACTGTTTAATAAGCAACGAGCGACGATTAAATTAGAAGAAAAAGTGGTAAATGTTCAGATTAACTTACACCTCACGGATCGTTCTCATTTTTACATATATTATAGAGGGCACGTTCCTAAGTAACACGCACTTTGAATTTTGTGGCGCTCTCTTCTGGTTTCAGAGATATGCGATTTTGAAGTATCATAATTTTCGCATTTATTTCTATGATCTTTTCACTATATCTTACTTGCATGTTTATGTTTTTTTGTTTACATTTGCGTCACTGTCAGTATATTTTATGTATAAATCTTGATTTTTACAAATTTTTGTTTGTTAATAACTTTTTAATAAGCAACGAGCGACGATTAAATTAGAAGAGAAAGTTACTCAGAATTATGTCCTTGATAACATATGTCAAAGTCAAGGTCATTGGGGCTGGATCCCCTATTCGCTATATTTACCAAAAATATTTTATTATAGTGTTTTGGAAAGCTCTCGAGATAAGCTATAAGAATATGCAATAAAAAATTTGGGGTTCCATTTAAGAAAACATCGATCACATTGACCTCACCTTAAAAAGGTCACTCAAGGTCAAGTCCATATTTTTATCATGTGGCCCCCTCGAAACCATACAATTTTTGTCTGAAATATTTTTTTCTACATCTGACTCCTTCCAAGATATTTTAAGGGTCCGGGACTTTTTATAGTATAAACTATACAATATTTAAAATACACCACTCGTAGAATTTTTACATACTATCTCAATGGAAACTAATTTCAATCTTTATTTAACCTAATTGCCAATTCTCTACGATCAAAGAGAATCAGACTAAAAGTTAGAACAAATTCTCGCTGTTGAAAGTAAATTTTAAAATAATACGAGTGAATGCAATTTATAAATTAACTTTATATTATAAAATTAATTTCTTAAGGAAAACTTTTTAAATAACTAAATGTTAATTTAAATAAATCTAATTTAACAAATGCTGTTCTGCAATATTTATTGTATAATTTTTAAATAAAAATTATAAAAAAAATGTTATTTTTAATACACTTTATAATGTGTAAACAGATTAAAGTGAGTTCGGCTATTCTATTTTACCGATCAAAGCGATTATTTTTTCCTGCATCTGAATCTTTTTGCTAGTTGTACAAAATTATAAATCCTTTTCCATAATTAAAATATATGCACATAGCAACGAATTCGGTTTGTACATTCTGCGAGTCTCAATCAAGCAGCGCGAAATATAAAGACTCAAAATTGATGCCTCGCCATTTTTAACACTTCCATCGGCTGAGTGATTCACAATCCAATCTCTGATTTGGAGTCATAGCAAAGGCGGCGAAACGTTTCTTTATTTAAAATCTTTATAATATTGGTTGGTCGATCCGAAGACGACTAATACTTAATTTCGAATTGGCCATTTTTCTATGTTTTGCAAATAAAATGAAATCTTACTTCTATGTGTTTATACTCCGTCCAGCGAAAAAATAACCACGGATTGGACGAAAACTCGTCCATTTCGGGCAGGTCTTCCCCCACAGAACGCCTATAAAGCCCCCAACACATCGCCGTATTGCTCGTGCAGCTTGCCAGTGCTAGCAACGAGTGACAGGTCCCTCCGACCATTTGGCATACTGACCATTGCAGTTATTTATCCTCAAAATAACCTTCGAACAGTTGTTTCAGTAGTAACGATTATTTTTAGTGTTTTTCTGCCAAAAAAGTATTCACAAAGTGCGATGGAAGAATTAGATATTGAAGTGCCGCTAATGTCATCTCCTGTGAAGAAAAATAAACGAGGCCAGGTAAACAATGATGAATAAAAATTATTAATCTGTTTGTAGCCCCAGAGAAAAACATGAAATCGAATAGATGTATAGTTGACGTTTATTCAACACGTCTAAGATAGGTCGACTTTCGCATCTAGATGGCCTCTTTTAGACGTTTAATAAACATCTCATTTTTTGACGTTTTTTTGACGTCAAAAATAAGACCAATTACAATATTAAATATAATAACACATTAATGTGTAATATACAGGGTGTCTCATAATTCGCGGATCACCCGCCATGTGCAGGTAGAGCACATGAAACCGAGAAGAAAAGTCCTTTACCATTTTGCGATTTTCTTAATAATTATTAAGAAATAAATTTAAAAAGATGGGCCAATCACAAGCGCGCGGCGAGAAGAGACTTCCTACTCAGGCGTTGCTAGGTGCGCGGTAAAGCGGTGGGAGGGGCGCTGTATACGGCTACGTACGAGCGAACGCTGAAGCCACGCATCTCGAACTATTCTCTCTCTCTCTCTCTCTCACTCTCTCTTTCTCTTTCTCGCGCGCGCGGCATAGGAAGCAGAGTTGGGCAAAAATCTAATTAACAATTACAAATTTCAACAATTACATTGTTTGCAATAATTAACAATGTAATTGTTTGCAATAATTAACGATTATAAAATGTAATTATTAATTGCATTAACGAAAATCGCAAAATGGTAAAGGACTTTTCTTCTCGGTTTCATGTGCTCTACCTGCACATGGCGGGTGATCCGCGAATTATGGGACAACCTGTATATAGATAAATCTAAATAATTAAATTTATGAAATTAAAGATTTTATTTATACGGAAGTTAATTTCTAATTTTATATTTTAAGTAGACAATAATGAACGACTTTCACTTATTCGGACACTTTATGTTCCATCGGGCATTTATCTGTGCGATTTTTCAAGAATCAGTTTAATATCTGAATTTTCCTATATGGAGATCATATCAGAAATTAAACTGATAGAAATAGTTGTTATTAGTCGCCTTTTGCAGGCTTTATATACACTCCATGACAAAAACTTAAATACCAGTATATAGAATGAGTATATAGTTCGCCGCATAGCGGTAAGTGTGAACTATAAACCCGCGGCAGTCAATCACTAGCGGTTTTTCCGTCAAAGCATAATGTTCATTAAGGACTAATTAATACCGGTTATTGTACATAACTGTACGCTCAGCAGGTGGTAAAACAGAACAGACATACAGTATGCTATCTCTTTTTCTCTTCAGGTATAGCCATAAACATCGTCAATCTCCAGAATCATATGATATATTGACAGAAATTTAATCTTGACGATACAAAGTGAATATTTAGTGTATGACCACAAATATGTTTTATGAAATTATTTTTCCAACAACAGAATTTGTGTTTTTATGATGTTACATACATATTGCGTTAACATTTACTATTAGATGTCTATTAGATGTCGAGAAGTGACTTGCAGCCCGAAAAGTGTTTTATAAACAATATACTGCTATTGTGTGAATATAAAGTTTTAATTGTGTTTCAAAAACTTTAATGACACAAAATTACATGGCATTTAATTCAGATATTTCTAGATGTTGTTTTAGACTAGATGGCTCCGATATCTAATAGACGTATATCCGATCTCGCGTTTCTCCTTGGGAGTATATTGGAGGCTGTAGTTTTAAAGTTTCAAGTGTCCTTTTTAGCATGAGTTCACTGCGTAAAAAATATGTTAAGATTTAATAAATTGTTTGAATAATCACGAATAAGATTATATTGATCTGACGCTTTGCCTTAATCGTCATTTGCTTCTATAAAAGAAAATTTATATCTATCAAGTAAATATTTACTCGTGACTCGTTTTTCTTGTATTGTTAAGATTTCAATTTTATAACGTATATTTTTCATTTGTATTTTCAGTCGATCCACAGCAGTCAGAAACTCATTATTATTAATTTACATAAAAAATTGAAAAAGACAATCCAGAAATTTTAAGTAAAGATGCTAATACTCAATTGGCAGAACAAACGGGTATTGGTATTTCGAGCATAAAAAAGATATTATTAGAATATAGAAACACAGGTGCGGTTACATCTCCAAATAAAAAGAAATGTCGCCTATCTTTTAAAGAAAAAATCGACGAATTTGATAAAAATGCCATTCGGAGAAAAATGCACGAATTTTACATATAAAGAATTGCCAATGTTGAATAAAGTTCTGCAAGCCGTAAACGCTGACGATGATCTTCCAAATTGTAAACGATCGACCTTTCATTTACTGTTAAAAGAACTAAATTTTGCATATACCACCCGACACCGCAATAGCATACTAACAGAGAGAAAACATTTAATTGTTTAGAGGAGAAACTACATGAGGGCTATAAAGAGATACCGAGAAAAGGGCCGGCAAATTTATTACCTGGATGATACTTGGATTAACGCCAGTGACGTCACGAAAAAAGTTTAGATGTATGAAACAGTTAAATCCAAGAAGGACGCATTTCTCCGAGGGTTGACAACGGGGCCAGCTAATCCAAGCGAAAAAGGCAAACGGCTAATTGTTTTGCATATTGGCAGTGCTGCTGATTTCGTTCCTGGCGGGCTTATATGTTTTGAATCGAAGAAATACAGGGGATTACCACGATGAAATGAATGGCGACACATTTCACGAATGGTTCAAAAATATTTTTACCATTGGACGACAATGCTGTTATTGTTATGGACAATGCTTCGTATCATTCCGTGAAACTGAAAAAACTGCCGAATACTTCTTGGAAAAAAGCCGAAATAATACAATGATTAGAAAGTAAAGGAAAAGAAATATCAGAGTCTATGGTAAAGGCCGAACTTTTGCAAATTGTTGCACAACAACAAAATAAATTTGATAAATATGTCATAGACGAAATGGCAAAACAGGACAACAAAACAATTCTCAGATTACCTCCATATCATTGCGAATTTCATTCGAATGAAATGGTATGGTTAATGGTTAAGGGATACGTTAAAAGTAATAACAATACTTTTAAAATTCAGGATCTCAAACTATTACTTGAACAAGGTGTTGATCAGGTAACAGCTGAACATTGGAATAATTTTATTATGCACATTAAAGATGAAGAGAAAAAGATGTGGGAGATCGACCATATACCCGATAGAATGATTGACGGGATATCTTCATTAATAATTAATGTCACAGGCAAAACAGATTCTGAAACCTCTGATAGCGATTATTTATCCTGTATGTCAGTCTATATGTCATTATAATTTTATATCACCTTTGTATATTATTATTACTTATTTCATATTTATATTATTATTATTTCGTACATATTATTATTATTTTGTTCACACATTATTACTACTTATTTTGTTCAAAAAATTATTATTACTTATTTCGTTCACACATTATTATTACTTATTTTGTTCACACAAATTATTATTATTATTTCCTTCATGTATTATTATTACTCATTTCGTATTCATATTCTGTATATACATATACATATTTCATATTCTGCTGACTTACCTCGGAAAGGATAGATCTTATCCCCCCTGTACAAGACCATCAAAATAAATAAATATGTATTTCATATTAACCTCGCTCGATTGTGTACTCAGTTTTCTTTTATATGCATCCCCAAAACTTAAAATTTTCCATAATATGAACGATCCCTAATAAAAATAAGTTAATATTAAGGATTTAATTATTTCGTAAATTATAAACATTCAATTGTGTAATTTAAATATATTATAACTCTTGCTCTTGTAGTTGCCTGTCATATTATTCCTTATTTTAATTTCGTATCACGTGTAAGAATCAGATTTCGATTTTAAATTACTTTGAAATGTTGAGATTATTTCACCCGTTTAATTTTCTAAACTGAGATAATAGTCCCGAGGAAACCATATCTACGTATACGATATTGAGTAACTCGCCATGTTCTCCCCACTTTGCCCGCCTATGCGCGGATCGTGATTATTCTCTCGCTGGACGGATATAATTCGTTTGTGGAAATTCAGATTTTTAATTAACTTGATTGTTCAAAATGGCCGACTAGACATCAGCTGCTCCTGTCGACTCCAGTAGTGCTTCAGCAAGATAAATATTAGGAGCCTACGGCCTGACGGTACGAAACACTCGTCGTGCTTTTATCGTTGTTAGCCTTATCCTTCGTGAACTACAAATGTTGCTCGGTCAGGATTGCCATACTTTTGCAATCTTGCATGTTAAATTTTTCGACTATCTTCTTCAAGTAGTGTTCTGGGCTAACAAAAGCTTCCTTTGTCGCCACTATTGCGTTTAACTTCCAATTCAACGAAATACTGGCCATCGCCCTCGGTCACTTAGAATTCGTTTTTAAACACCTCCAGCACTGATCTCAAGACAACCATTTTGGCCGCCATTAGCAGGCCGTTATCTACGTACAACAGCAATATCACTTTTATTTGCCGGACATGGCCGATGTATTCGCAACAATCGACTTCACTAGCGACAAAATCAAGAAAATGTCAAATTTTTTGTTCCATTGGCGCAATGATTATTTAAGTATAACAAATTTTAATAGGCGCACATATTGGATGCCATTTTTGGCCAAACTTGATTACAATTCCATATATATTTTTTCATCCACATTAGAGAAACGCTGTCTTTATGTCGAATAGGGGGATTTCCCAATCTTCTTTGGCCGTCAAAACCAACAACACACGAACTGATTTGTTGCACCACTGGTGCAAATATCTTGTTGAATGCCCAACTGCGAATATCCATGTGCTAATCGCACTTTATATCGGTCAACTTAACTAGCGCTATTTAGCTTTTGCTTAAACCACTTTTGATGAAATAGTTAATAAAAATCGCCATCACAAAGATATCACAATTCATGCTTCATCGTCTATACAAGCATACGCAACAATTATACCACTGTCTATTAAAACCATCTCGAGGCGGGCGATGGAAAAATCCAGGAACGCCTATGGGATCCTTCCGCAGGATGGGCAGTTTGGTTGCATATGAGTAATCACCACCTTCTACTCATCGCGCCTATGAGGATTCACGGGGAGGCCTGCCTATTTGTATCCCGATTTTCAAATATACATTTTAACTTTATCGTGCGAAAAATTGGGAAGTAGATGGTTCTAGAGCTATTGAATGTTTAGGATAAAGTCTATAAATACCTTTGCACATCATAAGTTCGTCCGGCAAATCTCAAATCGTTTACTACAAGTGAGTCATTTGGTCACTGTCATTGACTCAGATTTGTAGCTATGCTATGTGGAGTATGGATACGTTAGATTCTCCTTTTGGATATTGAGCCCCCTCACTACGACTCTAGACAGCACAAAATTCTTTATTTATGGCCTCGTGCCACTTGTTGGTTTTAGGCCCGGCCAGTGTTTTGGCAATTGATTTTGGCTCATCAATTTCGAATTAAAGTCTTTGTAATGATCCGGTGGCCAGCGTTGAGAGATCGCGCAATTGGCGAGCACTGACCGCTGGCTGCTATCTATGTTTTTTGGACTCGTCATTGTTGGCATCTTTGTTGTCGTCTTCCTTCATTAAGGACAATGAAATAGCGCCCTCCTCATCCCCCTCTGTTTGCTGTTCTGCAGCGCGACAGATAACGTCGGCGGGAGGAAGAGAAAAGCCAAATGACTAAATACACTAGCCCTTCCCTTTGACCGGTATCAAGTAATTGGAGAGGATAGGCCAGTCGTATTTCTGTACTTCAGTTGTCGAGCCTTCTTCTTTGCTCATTTGTAGGAATATGACTTCTAAAGGGCCCTACGAGGGTTTCTTATTCCTCCCGCAGAGGAGTCCTACATAAGAGTCCTACACAACAGTTTCTCTGGTGGGATGGGGGTTTCTCTTTTAAAGTCCCTTGTTTCTTCTACAGGGCAGCTGGAAGAGGTCGGGGCCCGAGCGAGGTCTTTGGATCCTAATTCCCCATTCTTCCTCACAATAACCGAGCGGTGTGGCGAAGCGCTTACTATCCACATCTCGCCACGGAAGGAAGTATGTCCCGTTAGAGACGCGTGGGAGGAAGAAAATAACTTTTTTCCCTCTCTTCCGCCGGGAAGTTTTAGGGCAAGGAGGTGCTCAAACGAAATGATGTTGCGTCTCTCGAGCGCCCCCTGACGATTGCCAGTAGTGGATACAAGAAGAGGTTTTAGTCAGTAGAAATCAGACATTTCCCTTAATCCTTCCCTGAGGACTGAGGGAACTTATGCAAGGTTTCCCACTCTTAATAAAAACAGGGGGCAATAGAATGGTCACAGCCTGCCAATGCTTCCGTGGTTTGTCAATATCAGCGACATCCTCCTGAAAGGTTACATGATGCGACACCGTAATCTTGTTTGTTGTCATGTCTAACAATCGATAATTTGGAACTTTCTTATCATAGTTGATCAGCAGTCTTTTTTGGCCTTAAGCTACCTCTTCTACCGAAGACTGTTCGGTACATGTTAATAGACAACTGAACCGAAAACTCACAAATAGGTCAAGTCCGGTACTCGGCCATATCATAGCTTGTATGGTAACTTATTTGATGATCTGGCGAATGGTATTCTCTAATAACGACATAAGTCGCTGCTAACCTTTGCTCACAATTATTTTGGAAGATCTTTGGCGAATAACATTGATTCGATCGACTTCAGCATTCATATGTTTGATTCATACGCTCGCCCTTTCCGTTTTATTCTGGCACCGTTTTAGTCTGGCACCTGACATTCCGTTTTATTGTTTGATGAACGATTCCATTAGCAACGGTGAATTCCTTCATTTTCTGATTTACGTACTCGCGACCAGTGTTCCGATCGGGGCTCCTTTTATCATACATACGCGTTAGTGCGACTGAAAATACATCAGTGAAGAGTTATGGGCGCAAAAGTTTTGGCGAGCCCCAACAGATAAAAGGAAATTATGAATGAATGAATGAATGAATGATTTATTGTTCTCTTCAGGGTTACAAAACTTTACAATAACTTAAAACTAAACCTTACAATCTTCCGCGCACTTATACTAACTTATTTACTAATTTCTAATTAACCTAAAGCTACCCTATTCCACCTTAGCTACCCGCCGTACACACACATACAACCCCTTCCCTCGTGTCTAACTCGCGCACCTACATTATTGGCACCCACATCCGTTTCCGCTGCTCTTGCTCCGCGCGTGCTGTCATCCTCTTTCTTTCTCTCTCTCTCTCTCTCTCTCTCTTTCTTCCTTTCGCTTTTTTACTCATTCTCTCACACATTCGCCCACTCCCACATTTTCTCATTGCACACTTCCTCACTCTCTCATCCCGTCTTTCCCATCTTCTCCCCTCCTTCTTTTTCTCATCTCTTACCAATTCTAATTTCCTCAGCCATCCTTCTCCCTCTCCTTCCTCCCCCAACACTTCCTTCACCATTTCTTGCCAGCCTCTTCCCTCCCCCCATCTTAAGCACTCATCCCAGAGCTCTGTTACATGGCACTTTTAATCGGGTTTAATAACATCCATAGTTGTAAAATGGCCAATTACAGCTATTCCTCTGAAGAATGGAATGACTGTGATTGGCCAGCCTTAGAACTACGGATGTTATTAACCCCGATTAGAGGTGACATGTAAACGTAGCCCCAGACATGTTCCCATGTCTCACTCGCCCTCTCACACTTTTTACACTTCCTTTTCCCCTCCTTCCTTCAGTATCAATTGTCCTTCATTCCGTTTCCCGTCCTAAATCTTACTAACCTCTGTCACATACTTTCTCTCTACATTTTTTCAGATATCCCCTTTATCCACCCATATCACTTAGCCCAGTCAACAGAGATGAAAAAAAGCGATTTGATTACATTAAATCCGGGAGTTTTGAAATTTTACAGGATCACGTAGTTTGTGACCTAAATAATTTTCTGAGTTTTCGACCTTGGCGAGGCGCCGCTCGCGCCGCCATATTGGAAAAATGGGGCGAAAAATGGTATTTTTGTAATATCTCTTTTTTAGTTGGTCCTATGACAAAAAAAGTTATTATCAATATTATAGAAGAGGAAATTTCCTACAACTTTTGTCTGAAACTTTTTTCAGTAGATTGGATAGTTTCCGACCTACAGTGGCGTAAAGCAGACAATATTCTGCGAATTTTTGGAAATGCTTGTTTCTGACCTATAGCGGCGTAAAAGCGGACAATATTTTGCGAATTATTGAAAATGCTTGTTTTTATTCGAATTTTTGAATGCTATCAATTGTATCTTGACATTGTCGACTATCGATTATATCATAAATTAACTATCAACTCATTTCCACACCACCATGAGGTAGAGTTATCGGCGCGTTATTTTTTAATGTGGTATTTCCAGTAGGCCTCTTTAATCCACATTCGCAATATATTTTTAAATTATTAACTATAAACAGCTCCGTTTTGATGGTCCAGGTTAATCGACATCTATTTCTTCTGTACTCGTAGAAGGAATCTCATAGTTGTCATTTAATTCGATTTCTTCGTTGACCCCAGTAAAAAACAATGTCTCGTCAATTTCTGTCTTTATTTATTTCTGCCATCAACATATCCTCATCATACAATTCTGTTGTCATCATTGATGAAAACATAGATTTGATTTTATTGATAGGATTAGCAAGATCACATTCAAATATTTATTTTTAAATGTCAGGTAAAGGAAAAATTCCAGAAAAGTTGTTTTCTTCTCAAAGTTTTCTGTATGGAGAAGCAACAGCAGATAATATACTGTTCCTCCATGCATCCAGCGGATGCGATACAACATCTGCTATATTTAATATAAAAAAAAACAAGTTTTTCACTATTCTGGAGAAGAATCCGCACTTGAACAATGTTGTGCAAATATACAAACAAAATGATAGACCGCGAATTTATTGCTACTGCCGGAGAAAGATTTCTGATCGCGTTATACGGTGATAAAGGAATCGAAACATTAGGTTCACTTCGCTATTAACGAACTGTGAAATCGATAATAAAAAGTAAATTTCATTTTGCCTCGTTGCCCACTACACGAGAAGCTGCACGTCAGCATTCATTTAGGACATCATCGAGTCTAGACTTGGTATGGCATCCCACAAAATTTACAGGAGTGGGGCTGGTAAAGGAGCAAAACTGGACTTATTCCAGTTAGAAACACAAATGATCCTGCTCCTCAAGCTTTGCTCCAATTTATTTCATGTAAATGCAAAACGAAATGCGGTGCAGCTTGCGGTTGTAGAAAAACGGGCCTTAAATGCTCCATTATCTGCGATTACTGCAATGGGCAAACATGTGAAAACATTTTGAACGATTTTGAAGATGAGGATAAAGAAAAAATACAGGCAGAAATTGAAGAAACATTGCCCTTAATGAGATTAACGAAGAATGAAAGAACAACATTGAAATTCCATTTCCAACTACAGAAGAAATAGATGAGAGAGATCATCCTGGACCATCAAAACGGAGCCGTATACAATAATTTAAAATATATTGTGAGAGTGGATTAGGCTTACTGGGGATATCACATTTTAAAAAAACGCGCCGATAACTCTACCTCTTGTAGAATGGAGTTGGTTGATAGTTAATTTATGATATAATCGATAGTCGACAATATCAACATACAATTATTAATTGATAACTTTCAAAAATTCGAGTAAAAACAAACATTTTTAAAAATTTGCAGAATATTATCCGCTTTTACGCCGCTGTAGACCGGAAACAAGCATTTTCAAAAATTCGCAGAATATTGTCCGCATTTACGCCGCTGTAGGTCGGAAACTATTCAATCCACAAAAAATAGTTTCAGACAGAAGTTGTACGAAATTCCCTTCTCTATAATATTAATAATAACTATTTTTGTCGTAGGACCAATCGAAAAAGAGATATTGCAAAAAAACTGTTTTTTCGCTCCATTTCTTCAATATGGCGGCGCGAGCGGCTCCCCGCCAAGGTCGAAAACTCAGAAAATTATTTAGAACATAAAACTACGTGACCCTGTAAAATTTCAAAACTCCCGGATTTAATGTAATCAAAAACTACCTATTGACTGGGCTAGCTTATTAAACTTGGACTCCTTTATCTTATCCCAACTTTCTTTCCTTTCCATTTGCTTTCTCATCACATCCTCAAAATCCATTCCTCCCCCCTCCATTCTCTTTTCCATTTCTTTCGCTCTTACCCCTCTTTTTTCAAAGAAACTCTTGTTTTCCTGTTCCTCTTCCAACAACTCCTATTTTGACTGACTGTCCCCTTTCCTCATTCTACCCCTCATCTCTTCCCACCATTTCTTGGTCAGATTGCTCCTCCTGATCTCCTGCTACTTTTTTTCAAATCCTCATGCCCTACTTCCCTCTCTTTCTTTGCCACTCCTCCCTCACTATGTACCCCGGCGTACCCCCATTATCCACCTCATTCACCTTTCCTGCAACCGCTCCACTTCTTCTCGCTCTCTCCGCCCCCATATTTCCACCTCATATTCCACTACCGACCACACCAAGGCATCAAAATGTCATAACGTTTTTCCTCAGTCCCCCCCAAATTTTTTTTCCTATGCCCCATACTTGTCCCATTACTACCGTCCCCTTTTTACTTTATCTCTTAGATGTGCCTCCTGCCCCCCATTTCTTTGTACCGTGTAACCTAAACGGGTAAACTGCATTATCTCCTCCACAACCTTTCCCTTCCACTTCCAGTCTCGCCATCATACTCGTCATCTCACCCTTTTCCTCCGCCATTAACACCAGATCATCCGCATACGCTAAGGAATATATCCTGCTTTCCCCCAACTTAATCTTTTCTCATCCCTCTCTCTTTAGTTATTCCTCCAAATCTGCCGTTAGGAGGTTGAACAGATACGGACTCAAAGAACATCCCTGCCTTACTCCTCTACCTGTCCAAAAACTTTCCCCCCTACCTCCCCTACCTTCACCCTATTCTTTGTCTCTCTTACGATATTTTCACGTCTAGCTATCAACCCTTCCCTTACCCCTCTGTCGTTCATTGCCTCTATCAACCTCCCCTGTCTACAGAATCAAACGCGACTCTCAGATCCACGAAAAATGCCACTAATTTATCGCTCGCCTTGCTTACTTGTCTGTTTATCAAGTAGTTCAGCGTATAAATGTTATCTACCGTTCCCACCCCCCTTCTGAATCCCGCCTGATTCTGCGGCACTAACCCCCTCCCTTCCACCTCCTCTCTTAATCTATTCGATAACACCGACGCCAGCGTGACTCTCATATACTCCTCCACCATTACCCCTCTCCTCATTCTACCCCTCATCTCTTCCTCACAATGGGCACAATAACCTCCTCGTTCCAATCCCCTATCCATCCCTCCGCCTTCCACACCCTATCACAAATCTTCCAAATCCATTCTTCCATCCCTTCCCTCCCGTATTTCCATACCTTTGCTGTAATTCCATCCATCCTTGCCGCCTTCCCATCCCTCAATCTTTTAAGTACCTCCCTTATTTTCTTCTTACTCATTCCCTTCTCTCCATCCCCATTCAATCCTCTCCTTATTACTCTCACAATCTTTCTATCTACTCCCCTAATAAACCTCTAAAATACCTGTCCCACTTTTCTATTCTAATTCCTTCATTAATCCTCTTTCTCCTTTTTCTGTCCTTGCCCACCACCTCCCATACCCGTCCCTCCGTCTTTACGTGCTGTATCTCCCTCTCCCATCTTTCGCTCTCCTCTCTTTTTTTTGTTTCCAACATGTTTTTGTATTTCGCCTTTTCCTCCCTGAACGCCCTCCCTTCTTCTTCCCTTTCCTCTATTTCTTTAGCTCCTTTCTCATCCCCCTCCTCACATTCTCCATCCCACCAGCCACTATTTGTTCTCTTTTGCTCCGATCTACACCCCACCTCTAATATTCCTTGGATCTGCTTTCTTATTTCCATCCAGGCCTCCTCCATCCCTTTAGCGCTCTCCTCTACCTCCCTCAAAGCCTCCCTAAATTCCTCCCTGTCCTTCATAGACCAAACCCGCCTATTCATTCTCCTCCCTCCTGTCTTTTTCCTTACTATCTCTTCTTTTCGCGCCTTACTGCAGAGCACTAATGGATGGTGTTCCGAGTCTATGCTATCCCCAATCTCCATTCTTTCTATCCTCTCCTTCAGTTCCATACTTTCCAACACGTAGTCTATTACCGACTCCCCCTTCCCTCCGTATATGTCCATTCCCCTTCTTCGTCCCCCTTTACTCTCCCATTAAAGATTTCTCATTCCACTTTCTCAATTCTTCGCAATAATACCCTACTCTCCTTGTTTATCTTCTTATCCTTCGGATTTCTACTCCCCCTTCCTTCCTCCCAATCCTTTTCCATCACAGCACCCCTTCTCTCCCATCCTGGCATTAAAATCCTCCCCTATCAATGTTCTATGATTTCTGCCCCCTTTTTCCTCCATCCATTCTCTTATAATATCCATTTTCCTATCCAAATTTCCGTTTACGTATACTCCCACCTTCCTCCATTTTTCCCCATCTAAACTAATCTCCGCCGCTACTATTTCCTCTATCCCTTCTCTAATCGTTACTCTTTCCACCTCAATTCCAACTCCAATTCCTATCAGCATCCTTCCTATAGACCTTCCTCTCTTACTTTTCCTCTTTGCCAATTACATTTTCCGTCTAAATCCCCTTGGCAAATATTCTTTGACCCTCCCCCACCTCTTCTCGTCTAACCATGTCTCACACAACATTAATATATATTCTAATCTCTTATCTCTCTCCACAAATTCCTCCCTTTATTTTCTAGTTCTGCCACATTTCAGAATGCTATTTTGTACACTTTTTCCCCCCTGTCCTTTGCGATTCCCTCAACTCTACTTTCCTTAAACTTCTCTTCCCCTCCCCCTTTCTCTTCTCCCTTCCACCCCATTTTCACTCTCTATATTGACATTAATCTCCACACCGTCCCTCTCTATTTCCTCCTTTTCTCTCCCTTTTCTGCCCTTTCCCCATCTTCTCCCGCCCAGCCCCTCGCTCTTCTAGCGTGTCCCATCTCTTTCCATCCACTAAAATTTCTCCCTTTTCATTCCATAACCACCACTGCCCATCCCATACAGCACCGAAAGATTGCAGAAACGTTGTATAGATCTTGCATTGAAACATTGTAATATTTCATAGAAGTTGCGAAATGTTTTTGCAATGTTATTGCAAGCCTGCGGCAACGTCGAAATATCCGTCCTTAGAAATATTACAATGTAAGATTACAGTAATGTTACGGTGCAATGTATTTGTAATATTGAAATGCGTTGCTACAAATATGCAGAATTTAATAGATAAACTTTGAGAATATATAAAGACATCTAAGAGAGATAAGAAAAAAAGATTGAGAATTTACGCAATTACAACGAGTTTCATCTCGTCTCTTTTAGATGTCTTTATATATTCTCAAAGTTTATCTATTAAATTCTGCATATTTGTAGCAACGCATTTCGATATAAGACTTTATTTTACATTTTAAGTAGACAATAAACGGATAATTTTAACTTTTTCGGACATTTACTTGTCCGATTTCTGAACAATCAGTTCAATATCTGAATTTTCTGTTGGGATTGTATCAGATAAATTAAACCGATAAGAATAGTTATATCTTTAATATTACTGGCCGCTTTTTGCAAGCTTCATATAATCATCGTGACTGAAACTTAAATACGGGATAGATAACGCAACACGCGCCGGATAGCGGTAAACGAACGAACTAGCGATTCCCAAAAACTGTTTTTTTGTAATGCTTTTGAATGTTGCTGTAACGTTCTCATAAAATCTTACAATTACATGTTCCAATAATGTCTCAAAAATATTGCATTGCAACTTGCAAGATTGTAACATTACTGCAATGAAATTGCAATGTTCTGTGCTGTATGAGATTAATCGAAATTTTGTCACTCCCTGCCCATACCCTATTCCCTTTACTCTTTCGCTCTCTCTCCTAATTTCCATTTTGTCTTCTTTTTTTTCCATGTCAAATCCTCCATTATCCACACTTTTCTCTCTTTCAGCTTTCTCTTCCCCTCCATCACCCTCCCTTTTTCTTTTCACTTCCTAATCTCACCACCACCATTTCCCATCACTCCTCTTTACCTGTCCTTATCTGCCTTACTTCCTCTATCTTTACCTTTACTCTAATTTCCGCTATCACTTTCTCAATCCCTGCCTTCACTTTTCCGTCCTCCACTTTCAATCTTTTTATTAGCACATTTCTCCTTCTTTCCCTCCTCACCATCTTCTTTTCCATCTCTTCTACTCCTTCCACCATCAGCCTTATTCTTTCCTCTTCCTTTCTTTCCTTTCCCCCTTCACCTCTCTCTTCCAATTTTTCAATTCTTTTTTCTCACTTTCCCATTCCCTCTATGTCCATATCCTCCTCTCTTCTCTCTAACTTTTTCTCCAAATTATCCGCTCTTTCTCCAATTTCCATTTCTCCTCTCTTCTTTTCATTTCCTCTAAATCCCTCCTTATTTTCCCTAAACTTTCCTTTAATCTACTCCATACAAATCTGATTTCTTCCATAACTTTCCTCTAACCCTCCTCTCCCCCCTTCATCCTCTTCCCTTCAGGCGAAGAATGGGCGATGAATCTCTGCGTTTTCTTGTTCTGTTGGAAGACCCCTTCTTCCTCCACCTTCCCGCCCTTACCCAATCCTTTCACATCATCTCTTTTCCGCTTGAACATATCCTCCTATGATGCCAGAAACTGACTCTGGTAGCATGCGGTAGTATGTGGAGGGGATAACACAACAGTAGAAAACAACATTCATGTGAGACATGTACGCGGTTTTCGATTGTATGTGTATCCCTTCCACATGCTACCTCATGCTACCGGAGTCAGTTTCTGGCATCACTGATATCCTCTAATGTTCCCATGCTACCACTTTTTCCCTTTGTTACCCTTCCTAAAGGCTCCAGCTTTCCCTTATTCATCTCCCCATCCATTTCTCTCTATCCATCCCTTCAAATCTCCCGTCTACTCCATTCGCCCGCCGACTCCTTCTTTCTCGGTCCGTCAGCTGTCGCTACCTCCCACACCTACCTTCATTGCCACTCTTCCCCGACCCTAACCTCTAAATCCCAACCCATCTTTCCCATTTTAATCCTTCTTTACACTCCATCCGTACACTCGACCGTATATTCCACCTCACTCTTCTTTTCTTTTTTCTCTTCTTACATACCTTTCAGCCTTCTCACTTTTACTTCGCTCCGCTTTATGCTAATATCTTTGCACGTGCACATATTCTTCGACCACTTTCAATCTCACCGGAAACGAAAGTCCAATAAAAGGAATTATGTATTTTAGATGGATGTGTATTTGTTATGCATATGTGTCAAACATATCACATAGTTCTAGTACATTTTTGTAAAAAATTAAATAATTTAATATAGTGATGAACAATGTATATCTTTTCGATACTTCACTGATGCTGCATCATGCGGATGTATGGCACATCCGCAAAAAAGGGAGTCCTGGTCGAAACACTGCTTGTGACCATTAAACGAAGTACTGACCGATTAAGTTGATTTTTGAGTAAGTTTGTGATCGCCACGAATTTTCCAAACACTTCTTCCTTTGAGTGGATGAAACAAATGAAGCACATTCCTGTTGCATTGTCAATGAAAGTCACAAAACGTCACTTGCCATCATAGCTGGCCACTAGCTGCGGACTATTAACGTCCGAGTGTAGAAACTTGAGATAATCACGTGTTTCGCAACTTTTAAAAGACTTCTTTGTCATTACCAAACTGACACGCTTCACAATTTGGTGTCTCTTAGAATATTTACCTCCATATGGCCGGCTCTTGCAATCTCCCGCATTTTCTTCAAAATGATGTGACCAAGTCTGGCGTACAGGTTCAACGTTATTCGTTATAGCATAAGATTCTCTATTTTCAACAGGCGGATCTCATATAAATTATTCTCGGTCAGGCAGCCTTCCATGCTCCCTGACACCGTCTTTCCAAATAAATTTCATTTTGCCTTCGCAACAACGATTTTGATGCCCGGCCTGCTCTGTCAGACCAATGCCGATAAGATTTTACAGGCCAGGAAAATATATGGCGTTCTTGAAAATAACTCATTTTTATTAACCCAGATTTCAGCTCCAACAGTATTACGGCCAGGCAAATACAACTTGTATTTTCAGCAAGCTTCATCTTCTTCACTAATGGCACTTAATCGATCGTTGAACATGTAGCACGATGCGCCACTATCTGCCAATGTTTGGCCATCATTCTTATCCTTTTCTTCGGCATTCAAACATATGTATCCAACATCTTCCAGCTAGCCTTCCATGCTCCCTGACACCGTCTTTCCAAATAAATTTCATTTTGCCTTCGCAATAACGATTTTGATGCCCGGCCTGCTCTGTCAGACCAACGCCGATAAGATTTTACCTCAGGCCAGGAAAATATATGGCGTTCTTGAAAATAACTCATTTTTATTAACCCAGATTTCAGCTCCAACAGTATTACGGCCAGGCAAATACAACTTGTATTTTCAGCAAGCTTCATCTTCTTCACTAATGGCACTTAATCGATCGTTGAACATGTAGCACGATGCGCCACTATCTGCCAATGTTTGGCCATCATTCTTATCCTTTTCTTCGGCATTCAAACATATGTATCCAACATCTTCCAGCTTCTTCCAATTATGGCCACTCCCTTCGCTTCGTTCTTTCCGTTTAGAACAATCACGCTTAAAATAACCACTCTTGCCAAAACCAAAACAGGCTTTCACCATCTTAGCTAATGGCTTCTTACCCTTGGTGGACTTCTACTCAGTCTTCACAACAGTACTTCTTAACATACGACGCTTCATTTACTGATACCAAACCAAAGCCAGCCTCTTCACTTAGTAACAGTTTCTTAGCGGTTTCGACAGATTGTTCCTCTGCGGCTACCAGCATAAGCACCACATTTACTGTGCTAAACTTGAACAGAATTCTATCTAGTAATTTGATCATGAGATCTGAATCGGTCTTTGCGTTGGCACATTGTTTGTATTACGTGATCAGTGACGATATGTATGGCTATCGATCCGCTAGTGTAGTTATATTCGTAGTAGACTGTTGGCTTCCAACTGACCTCGTTTTTCCATTTGTAGATATCATATAAACTTAACCACATTTAAGCTGCCGCAGTCATCACAAATTTAATTGCCGATAAAATGGTCAATTATGCCAGTCTATCACCATTCTCTCATTTCTCGATCTCCGCTGTCCTTGTGAAGTTTTCTGGCCTGACTGCGCTACCATCAACGTCTTCACTAGGCCATTCACCTTGAAGTACTGCATCATGACTAACTTCCGCACCTTATCCCAATGGATTCCCGGCCTATTTCTCAAATTAAGGCATTTCGACGCCATAGTCATTCATTTTTGGTGATCTATTGCACATATTTAAAATACTTTGATGATGCTTGGCGAGTTCACTTTTCACAGTTCAAGATTCAAAAATAAATAGTAACACTCAACTTGCACAGTGGAAATGTGCTGGTTCATAATTTGTTGAGTTATTACATATTTAACAGAGAATAGAGTTTATTGAAGAAGAAATTACAAAATGATAAGCGCACATATGAACATGTAAGACATGTAAGAAAAACAGCGACATAAGCTTTGGAAATGCAGCCATATTGAGCGATGCAAGCGCCAGTCCTGATAAGCTCAGCCAGTTTCATTATCAGTCAAGCGGCCAAGTACGAAAACAAATAATGGATACTGTTGTGCTTTTAGCCGCTAAGGAAAAGATCTTTTGGGATTTGTACGCCCAAAAGATTAGGATCCACGCTCGAAATAAGACACTCCCGGATGTTAGGTATAAAGTAGTATATTTTACAAGATTTATTACAGTGTTCACTTGTTCACAATTAATGGTCGGGCGCGATACGTACAGTAGCGAATTATCGGACGATTTTTGGGCAAGTCCGTGCTTGATGTTAATGAGCTATATTACTGAGCTAGCTTCGGTGCATCTCGCGCTCAATGTATATTAATTAATTAGGTCGTTGATTAGGGGGGAGCATGGTGACCCTGACCGGAGCATGTCTCGTGCTCCGCTTGTCAGTCCGTCTCGTCAGCTTCCGGGAATTTTACTGTGACTTCCTTCTCTTTAGTCACATATCTTACTTTTATTTTATTAATAATCTTTTATTAATTTCTTCTTTCTTAATTACTTTTTCTTGAGCTCTTTTCCTAATTTAATGTTTTGCTTTGCTCTGCTCTTTTTTAATCTTTTCTGTGCTACTTTACTCTTTTATCTTTTAGTATTGGGAAATTGGTCGGGTTACGACAATACCTTGCCATTCTTAACATAATATTTGACAATTAGAAATGAGCTTAAAAGCTTATTATAAAAGATTTCGATGCAAAAATTTTTATATACGTGTGTGTGTGTGAGATCGAACCTTGTTTCTCGCAAGCTTTCCCAGGGTGCATCTGCAGTTCCAGATCAACTTGGAGATAAAAATCGGTGCATTAAGGGTCCTAAGAGCCGCTTGGCTGTCCGAACAAATGCTAATGTGACTGTCCCTCTTTCCAATGGTGAGAAAACTTTGTACGCATCATAAAATCGGCACTATCTTGACCTGGGAGACCGTGGCGAATTATCCGAGAGGGATAGACTCATTAATCCCTTTCCCTCGACAATGGACGCCTGTTCCAGAGCTCGAGCCAATCCTGGATCCACGCGTAAAGAAAAGGACCCCATTCTTCAACAACGGACCCTGCGGCCTAAGCCAGCCCTCCCGCTCCAGAAAGCATACCTTGAAAGGCGCCTTCAGGGCATGAATGGCTGGCACTCTGGAGTGACCTTCACTTGGACACAGTACAATTGGACACGGTGCAAATGGACACGTTGCAAATGGACACGAAATTTTGCACACGGTTCAATTGGACACAGTGCATTTGGACACAGTAGCTTTTGGACACAGAAGAAAATTCATTTGGACACCGTTCAGTAGCACACCGGTCAGTTGCACACCGTTCAGTGGCACACCGTTTAGTTGCACACATAAAAATGCACATCGTTCAGTTGGACACATAAAAATGCACACCGTTCAGTTGCACACCGCTCAGTTGCACACCGTTCAGTTGCACACCGCTCAATTGCACACCGGTCAGTTGCACACCGCTCAGTTGTACACACACACACGGGGGGGTGCAAGAGAGGCCTTCGGCACCCCTTCCGCACCCACCCCGTTGAGCGGTGTGCAACTGGACGGTGTGCAACTGAGCGGTGTGCAACTGAAAGGTGTGCATTTTTATGTGTCCAACTGAACGGCGTGCATTTTTATGTGTGCAACTGAACGGTGTGCAACTGAACGGTATGCAACTGAACGGTGTGCAACTGACCGGTGTGCTACTGAACGGTGTCCAAATGAATTTTCTTCTGTGTCCAAAAGCTACTGTGTCCAAAATTATTGTGTTGTATAATTTGGAATACATACACACGCATATATGCATGTATAATTTTGAAATTTTTTGGCATTTATTATTAACTTTGTTTGGTAAATAAACGTTTGTTACAGTTCGTTTACACACAGTTCGTTTGCACACACAGTTCTTTTGCGCACAGTTCTTTTACGCACATTTCTTTTGCGCACATTTCTTTTGCGCACATTTTTTATGCGCAATTGCAACGTGTCCAATTGTACTGTGCGCAAGTGAGCCTCTCCCCCGGAGTATACCCCTGATCCAATGAACCAGCCTGTCCGAGACACCCCGCAGCGTTGCTTCCCTACAAACAACCTCATGAGAGATATTGTTAAAGGCGCCCTCTATATCTAGAAAGGTCTCCACCACATAACCTCCCTCTATGAGATCTCCTCTCAATTTGAGGTACCAGAGAGTGGAGGGCCGTTTCCGTAGAGAAGCCCATCCTATAAGCGTGTTGATTCTCGTGCAGCGGATGCCGCCCAAGAACAACATCCCTTAAATAAACCTCGACCAGCTTTTTCAATGTTTTCAGAAGGAAAAACGTCAGGTTGATCGGTCTGAAATCCTTGGTAGAGGTGCAGCAGGTTCTGCCGACTTTAGGTATAAATACCATCCTCGCCAGCCTCCAGGTTTTGAGTGTATAACCCAAAGCAAGACATGCTTTCAGCATCCGAGTAAGCGTTCTGCTGACCTGTCCGAACCCCTCTTGTAGGAGCGCCCGGAAAATCCGGTCCAGTGGACTTGAATGGCTTAAAGGATCTGACGGCCCATTTCACCTTTTCAGACTTGATAATGCTAGCCGCCAGTTCCCAATCGCACTCACGTACCTTTAATATGGGCTCCGCAGCCCACTCATCCGAGTCGACATCAGGTTCCCTTCTGAAGTCCGAAAAATTGGTCCCCAGGAGATGAATCAGACATTGCTCCCCCGAAACCACGTCCCCATCCGAAAGGTTTATTGCCTCCGGGTTTCTTACCAGTATTCTGCAGAGCCTCGAGGCCTCCTGAACCTCCATGGACTCGCAGAATAGCAGGTTCTGCCGACTTTAGGTATAAATACCATCCTCGCCAGCCTCCAGGTTTTGAGTGTATAACTTGGGTTATAAGCAAGACATGCTTTCAGCATCCGAGTAAGCGTTCTGCTGACCTGTCCGAACCCCTCTTGTAGGAGCGCCCGGAAAATCCGGTCCAGTGGACTTGAATGGCTTAAAGGATCTGACGGCCCATTTCACCTTTTCAGACTTGATAATGCTAGCCGCCAGTTCCCAATCGCACTCACGTACCTTTAATATGGGCTCCGCAGCCCACTCATCCGAGTCGACATCAGGTTCCCTTCTGAAGTCCGAAAAATTGGTCCCCAGGAGATGAATCAGACATTGCTCCCCCGAAACCACGTCCCCATCCGAAAGGTTTATTGCCTCCGGGTTTCTTACCAGTATTCTGCAGAGCCTCGAGGCCTCCTGAACCTCCATGGACTCGCAGAATCTCCTCTAGCTCTCTCTCTTGGCGGCTATTACAGAGTCCCTATAGATCTTCTGGGATTTCCGATAGAGATCTCAGTCGAACGGGCAATCCATGTTGCTGGTTCTGTTTCAAACACGCCGAGCCCCTTCCCTGAACCTCTGCAGTTCCGGTCTCGACCAAGAGACTTTCTTGATGAAGCGAACCACTCTCACTGGGCAGTTCATTTCATAACAATTTCATAACTGCCCGCTACAGCCTTTTGTAGATGATCTACGCAGAGCTCCATCTCCACATTAGTCCCGTGCCTCTTAGGGAAGCCACAGAGACCAGTGAATAAGTCTCTCCGAAACAAGTCTCAGTCCGTCCTTCTTGGATTTCTTCTACTGATTGTCTCAGGTCTCACATATTGAGCTTGAAAACAATCTGCTTGTGGTCGGAAAAGGAATGCTCATATGAGATCTGCCAGCCGACAACCTCAAAAACCAAATTTCTAGAACACAAGGTGAGGCCAAGCACCGCATCCCTTAGCACATTCCGGAATGTTGGGTCATTACCCCTATTTAGGATCTTCAGGTCAGTGGCCACCAAGTACTCCAGGAGCTTTCTGCCTCGGTCGTTGATATCGGTGCTCCCCCAAATCATGTGGTGCGCATTAGCATCGCACTCCACAATCAGCGACAGCCCGTTTCCCTGGCAATGTTCTGCCAACTTAACCACAGGTCCTGGCGGAAGCGAGCTCCCTTTCTCATTCAAAAAATATGCTGAACTCACCACTACCTTCCTGGTTTTACCTGTGTTGGATTTGATGAGATCCACTGTGATCCCCACAACAGCCCTGAAACAGAATTCCGGCATGAGCTGCGCTTCCAAACCCTTGACCACAATTACAGCCCTGGGATTAGACTCTGTGGCGGTTTTAAAAAATCTTCCACAGGCCGCAATGCTCCTAATGCAGCCCCTGTAAACCCAGGGTTCTTGCAGTAAGCAACTACTTGTATGTACCACAGTCATGCTCCTGGCCAGAACAGCCGAGGCGCCCTTGCTGTGGTGCAAATTAATCTGGGTGAATCCCACCTTCGCCATGTCCACTTTGTTGAGGACCTGACGCCGGCTGGGACTCTCCCTGTCACGCTCCCTCGCTACAAGCCCCGAGCAGGCTCACAGTGACCTGCTCGAGCCCATAGCTCAACCTGAAATCCTGCGCCCTCAACTTGAGGACACTGGACTTTGGGATGCCGAGAATGAGGTTCCTCCCCTCTGGGGAACCCTCTACATTCTCGGCAAAAGTTTGCCAGCTAGACGTGACGATGCCTGGACTCTGTCTCTCCAGCAATCCCAAGACCGCCGCTGCAGGCACCAGAGGACCTGAAACCCAGACAGCCGCCCTATGCCGCCTTTAAAGCGCGTCCAAGCCCACTATCCTAAGCTTGGCACCCTCCCAGGGAGAGATGTGCCCAATTCGCTCAGAGAGTCAATTGAGCGCCAATCTCATCTTCTCCCCTAATGACAATGGCGCCATTACGCAACACCGCGGTCCCCATGAAGCGTGGCAGGCCCTCCCGGATCCCCGCTAGCTCACTAACAACCGCTCTCCGTAGCAAGGTCAACTGCTCAGGAGTCACCGCCTGTTCGGGCTAATCCTTCTAGACAATTGCCTTCGGCAAGGGATCAGCGGCAGAGACGTAGGACCTAGTTCCCTGGGTCTCTTGTTGACCGTCTGCATCGAAGGAGGGGTATCACCAGAGCCCGTCCAGCCCCTTTTGCCGGTGTGCCCCTTTTCCGCCTGCTTCGGTGTTGACTCGAGGGCCGAAAAGAGAAAGGGAGCCGACCCGGTTAAGGCCTTCTTCCTGTCCCTCCTGGCTCTTCTCTTCTCGGCGCCGCAGCGGTTCTTTTTGCGAGAGACCGCTGCTTCACCGACAGCAGCTTTGTTCCCTTCCGGGCCCAGAAGAGCCCATCCAGGTGCCGAGGCCGCTCCCCCTGAGGGTGGAAGCCCTTGCGAGCCTTCACCCCCAGTCCCCCCTGACAGACCGTTATTTAAATTTAAGTTATCGACATCCATAATGGTCCCACGCAAAGCTAAGGAACATCCGCCTGGGCAGATTCCCGTATGCTAGATACTCTGGGGTTTTGCTTGGTACTCCAGAGGCATCGTTAACGACACTGCACCCCCAGTGTCACGCAACCTTCGCCACGATAGCTCCCAACTTGGCTTGGGAAGTCAGTCCGCGGCAGTAACCTTAATGGCCCCAGACAGGATTTTACGCCCGCACGGCCAGTTATAGCAATCGCTACCCTGGAGCCTGCTCGAGTAGTCAGAAGGACAACCCGGAGGTCATCTAGACGTTCTCCTATCTGCCACCCGGAAATGCGCCCGGTAAGCAGCTCAACCCACGGGAGGTATATTAATGTTATATAAATGTAAAAAGTTGAATATTACAAATAATATTGTGCATAAGTCTTATCGGTAATTTGTAATTTCCTACTCGTAAATATAACATATACCGTATTTACATATTGCAGTTATATCCTATGTATGAATAAAGATAAATTTAAAATATTTAGCCTAACACAATTAAATTTAAATAATTTAATTTATAAAGCTAAAGATTTTATTAATATGAAAATTATCTTTTGTATATTATATCTTAGATAAACAATAACGAACGATTTTTACTTATTTGAACAATTTTTGTCCGAATAAGTGAAAATCGGACATTTATCTGTCCAAAAATCATTTATTTTTCAAAAATCAGTTTAATATCTGAATTCTTCTGTATCGGGGATCGTATCAAAAATTAAATTGATATAAATAGTTGTTACAATCTTATTAGCCGCATTTTGCTTTATATTCGCTTATGACAAAAACTTGAATACGAATATAGATAGTGAATATCACGTCGGATAGAGGTAAGCGAATGAACTATAACCCCAATATAAGTTACAGAAGGACTTTATTTGGACGACTTTAGGACGTTTTCAAAATGGCATCTTCGGATAGTCTCAGAAATGTCTTTTAAACGTCCATTATTAGCCGCCGACATCATAGACCATAAATGACTAAAACTAGACGTTATTATGTCGTCTTTTGATGTCACTTTGCTACTTGGAAAAAGACTCAGGTCCGATTCCCAATTCAGCAACTTCGCCCCGATACTTTTTACTCTATATTTTTTTAGTACAAGGGTATAGGGTATTAAAAATAAATTTCAGACTGAGATTATTTTAAGCACTTGGTAGCGCATCAAGAAAATTTTGTGCCCTATATGTACAATTAGTTTCCAGGGAAAAATTAATTTTCTTTAAAACTTAGGCACTACTAGGCTGCGTTCGGAAACATCACCCGTGTGCGCACGAGTATCGTTCTATCTTTGTTCAACTTTTAGTAAATAACAAAGATAGAACGATACTCGTGCGCACACGAGTGATGTTTCCGAACACAGCCCTATTGACGTCTTGCTTTATTGGCCCGTGAAATCTAAACCTTTATTATCTCAGACACCAACGAGATACTGTTAAAAATGGCCAGCCTAGGGCAAATTTTTGTCACGATCAAGTAAGCTCGATCTATAATTTAGAGATAATTGAAAATTGATGATATTACCGATCGCTTTGACTGCATGGAGATAATTATACGAGTTATTTTAATCATGCAAATATTTTAGTGCATGTAGCTATTGTTTTATTATCGAAAATGTATAGATCTTTCATATAGCTGTCTCAAAAATAATAAAATAAATGTTTTATTGTACTTTGCTTTATTACCGACAATGCAAAGATTTACTTAGCTACAGCAGTGTGCAGCAAGTTTTTTTCAATCTACGCTAATTTTCATAAGAATAAGACCATTTAACAGTACCTTGTCATTATCTCATTGTCAGAAGGTACTTGGTTCGTTCATGTCAAAACCGGAATTTAATTTTTAGACAGGTAAAGAGACAAAATTATGATATGTAAAAAACATTTGTTTTTCAACGTGATCACCATTTACATCACAGCATTTTTGCTTTCAACGTAATGCGTTAATACGGTTAGAATAGAAGGAATTGTTCTGACGTCTGAACCATTGTAATACACACTGTAACACACACCTCCCAGAAAACCAAGAAAAAACTGCAAATATTCAGATTCCCATCTGTTTGGTCCCTTGAAGGAACAAGGGCAGCAGATGCTTTCAGCCAGAAGATGTGCTTAAAACGTGTGTTTTACAGTGGTTCAGACATCAGGACAAATCCTTCTATTCTGCCAGTATTAACGCATTGATACGTCGATGGTAAAAATGCTGTGATGTAAATAGAGATTATACGTTGAAAAATAAATGTTCTTTACTGTTCATAATTTTGTCTTTTTATATATCTAAAAATTAAATTCCGGTTTTGATGTAAACGACATAATAAATCAATAATTATGAAAAATCAATTTAAATATTATTAAATACTTTTTAAATATTCTTCTGATCAATAATATGTATATATCTTATATTTTAAAACATATTATTAAAAATTTTGGTCAAATTACTTCAACTTTTTTTTATGCGATTTAATTTTTGAGTCACTTGTCATGATCAAACTACCTAAAGTTATATACTTACTTGCATAATAGTATACCTGTGCCTAATGATATATATTGAAAGAAAGAAGGGGGAGAGAGAAAGAGAGAGAGAGAGACTTAACAGCCTTACTTAAAATTTTCATTTTTACAGAGTGCTAAGATATGTGCAGCGTTTTATGAATGCCATTGGTACAATATGCCAATGGAAAATGCACGAATGATAATACTATGCATGGCAAGATCGCAAAAACCGCTTTGTTTAACAGCTGGCAAATTTACTATATTTTGTCTCAGCACTTTAACTGACGTAAGACAAGAATTCATAAGAGCAATAAAATTTTCAAAATATTTTTAATAAATTATACTACAAAAAAATTGAAAAATTAAGAGAAACTATCTTTTTCTTTAAAAAAGAAAAGAATAGGATGGATGGGATTAAGATCCCAAATTAGCCCCAAAATATCATTGTTTCTTAAATATACGGAATCGATTTTTTTCATATCTTACAAAATAAATATAAAAGATATGGAGTCTTATGAAATAAAAAATATTTTTATTTCAATAACATTCATTAAGAAATATACCCTGAACTTAGGTCTAACCGTCAAAAATCAAGAAAAATCATATTTTTTTAGCATTTGATCGCAATTTTTTCATAGAACGCGCCTATGTACCACAACAATTTTTACGCACACATATATATAGGGTGTCCCTAAAATGGCGATAAATATTTTAATGACAAATTCTTTGTAACATTTTAAGACAAAAATTCAAATATAAAAATGTCAAGGCTACAGTAGTTTTCAAAAGGGACAAGTTTAAAAATCATGAATGACAGGGTTAAAATTTCGCGCGCTCAGGGATGGAAAAATGACCAGTGATGAAGCTTTCCATGAACCAAATGCTTGACAATAGTGAAATTATTGTAAAAATATTCAAGAGTTTCATTAAGAATCTATTTCTGTTTATCCGTAATTAATTATAAGAACAGTTTAAATTGTTTTTATTCAATAGTTTAATATACCGATATTGATATATGTGTCAGTTCTCATAAATATGACAGCTAAATAGCTGTCTTCACAATGAGATTGGTCGATAAAAACATTTTTTGTTCCAACTTGAGATTGAATATGTTTGTTATTTCGCCGTACCTGAACGCGCGAAATCTCAGCCCTGTCATTCGTAAAATATAATCGCTTCCCGTTTAAAAACTATTATAGCCTCGACATTTTTGTATTAGGATTTTTGTCTTGAAATGTTCTAAGGAATCTGCCATTAAGAGGAAGTCCGTTATTTTTAGGACACCCTGTATAATTGCAAAATGGTAAAGAACTTTTCTGCACGCTCGTGAGCAGGTAGAGCACAGTAAACTGTTTGGCCTCGCGCGTACCCCGACTCTCGTCGCGAGGCCATACTTTTTGTTGCCGCGTGACTCTGCGAAGCTCGCCGCTGGCAGCTGGCATGCCTACAGCATACGTCTCACAGTCTAGCTGCGCGAGACGCGCACTCATTCGCCAATTCTTTTTGATTAATATTTCAATAATTATTGCAAAAATTGCAAAATAGTAAAGGACTTTTCAGTTTACTATCCGCTCACGAGTGTTGTTTAGCGTGCTTTGGGACACCTTGTATATATATAAAGAATATCTGTATCAGCCTATACATATATGTTTTATTAATTTAACATTTCATTAATTTTATAGGTTTTGAAAACAGCAATGGGCTATTTATCAGTACTGCGTTCCTTTTTGTAACATCATCAAAATAAGTAGCAATTTCAGAGAAGTACGTAAGAGTAATCTATATATTAATTATGCTTAAGAATAGAGATAAATGTACAATTTACTGTCAAACAAGATAAAAGAAAAGTTATATTACTATCTGAAAGTCGAATATTTTCTTTATATATTATATAAGATAAAAAAATTCATTATTTTAAAACAAATATAAAAGCAAAAGAATTAGTTATTTATAATTATATTTATTTTTTTATTTATTTATTTATGATTAATATAAATTATTTATTTAGAAAGCACTAGTTGCATGTCGCACATAAAACAAGATTTGTGCACGAACTGCATTTGTGTACGAACTTGTATATGAACAGCATGATCGTTTAACTATAGATACGACTTTAAAAGAAATTAAGCTTACAATATCAGTTTATGTAACAAGATAATATATTATTGTGTTGTAGATTTTCTTTTTTTATTTTAATATTAATAAGATAATGATTGTACATTTTTAACTTATTTTTACAAAATATTAACAAAGCACTTAAGTAGCATCTTTACCGTCGTCACGCTACATGTACATAACACACACATATAAAAATTGTGTACGGTTGCTCCTTTCGACAGAAGATTGCACTCTGACAAAGAAACATATTCACAATTGCGCAATTATATATTGCAATATAATAAAATATATAAAATTTATTATAACAGCGCAAAGTTTCATTACATTAAATTTATTGCTAACTCTTAATTAGTAAAAATTGTCTCCTTTCGACAGAAGATTGCACTCTGACAAAGAAACATATTCACAATTGCGCAATTATATATTGCAATATAATAAAATAAATAAAATATATTATAACAGCGCAAAGTTTCATTACATTAAATTTATTGCTAACTCTTAATTA
>NW_021850317.1:75649-77339 GCF_003651465.1 Formica exsecta
ATCTTCATCAATTATTTATTAATTCATTAACTATATTATAATTTTTATTAGTTATTAATTAATTAATTATAAAGATAATTATTCATTTCTTAATAAATAATTATACTGTTGCGTCCGCGGATCGATATCGATATTTCTTGAACGCGCGCGACACAACCGGCACTCGCGTACCACGACATAATAAAGAACACTCTTTTAAAGAAAAACAAAAGGAACTTTAATAACAACACAGAACTCAACTGTACACAGAACACAGATCAGATAATATCGCCGTAATCATAAATAGTCCGCACGGAATGACATCCGTCGCCAGATTCCAAGATGGCGGCTCTCTAAACAAGATGTTGGCCGTTGTTTTTCAACAATCCTCTTAGCAACGTGTTAGGGGATGATCTCCTAGAGACGGGTACAGCAAATTCAGGAATAACCGCCACAGGCGATAGACAGGGATGAAACATGAAGGGCGGACGCAACACTGCCCCTCCTTTTCAAGATTATCGTTCCGACAATTAACGGTGAAAGGGCTCTTTTCGAATGGGTTGACCGTTGTCTTTTTCTTCCAAGGCGTTAACTCCAGGGTGCCTTAATAGCTTCCTGCTCTACCCTGAGCTGCTGCTGCAGGTTACCGAGCGCCATTATTTGTCGGCCCCAATCTCATACCTTCTAGGAATAAACAGGATACTCCCATCGAACCCGCTTCATTATTAGCTTGTCGAGAATATCATCCAATGTTGATTCCAGGTCATCAAAACGGTTTCCTGCTCTACCCTGAACTGTTGCTGCAGGTTACCGAGTTCCGTCATTAACCAGGTCCCAATCGACTCCGATGAAACTCGAATCTGCATTAATTGTCCCCTGTTCTTCGTCTGACTTCCGGAAATATCCAATGCTGCCGCATCTTACAATAAGGGATGGAATCTTTGGACAAGAGGGGGGTATCTATCGTGGACCCATCGTCCTCAAAAGAGAATTCCTTAAGCTTCGGCATTCGCCCTACGACCCGACGGGAAAACCACGGTTCAAAAATCGCAGGTGAGGCAGTCTTCAATATTGATTTCGTGTTTCAACCGAGATTTTAAGACAACGAATATAACAATGCGTCTTCTTTATTGAACTCTTTAAGAAAATAAAAATTTAAACAGTAAAAAGTAACAAATTTGATTGGGCTTCGGATGCATATCGATTTTTTATTATTGAAAGGACTTAGCTGCTAAATGCTCTACGCGGCTCCTAAATCTCGCGGAGCTTGGAATAACATCGTCCCGACTATTCCTTTGCTTGCAATTGTATGAAGCGGAACCATGGCTCGAATTTTCTTCCGCGCAAATGACTTCGTGACCATGTCTCATTGCCGATGCCGTCGATCTCGCAGAGTTGCGTTGTCCAGTTCAATCCCGCACGAGCCCCCAAAGTGTTGCGTCCGTGGATCGATATTGATATTTCTCGAACGCGCGCGACACAACCGGCACTCGCGTACCATGACGTAATAAAGAACACTCTTTTAAAGAAGAACAAAAGGAACTTGAATAACAACACAGAAATCAACTATACACAGAATACAGATCAGATAATATCGCCGTAATCATAAATAGTACGCACGGAATGACATCCGTCGCCAGACTCCAAGATGGCGGCTCTCTAAACAAGTGTTAAATATCTTCTTGTTGGTAATTTAAATAATTATGCCCAG
>NW_021850318.1:0-1021 GCF_003651465.1 Formica exsecta
TTAGAGATACATACTTGTGGATTATAAATTGTTTATCAACGCAAACGAAGAAAAATAGGTTTATTTAATGTATATATAAATGTATTCGCTAATAATGCATATAATCGATATTAATGAGGGCCAAACGGGTTTTTCCCCCCTTTTCTTTTTTTAAGCCCATTTTCCTTCTGGTTTATAAAATGTAAAGAATAAAGAATAAAAGCGTTTGAGTGACCATCGCCTCAAGAGAAAAAACAAGGAGTTTTTTTTTCTTATTCTTCAATTCAGCAGTTGAGAACGACTGCTCCCCATCCTTCGTCTAAATAGATCTTGTCGGTGTGTGATTATTCTTCGATGCAGGCATTGCATTTGTGTGCAGGTCTGACTCTTACTGTGCGTTCGTGGCAGAACGTACATCTGGTTTGGTTGTCGGCCGAATTTTTATGAACTAAGTTGTGCGGTGGCACAAGAACATACGAAATTTTCAGTTCGTCTGATATCCGGTCATAACATGAGTTGCAGATTTTATAATTATTGGTCATATTCTGGTAAAGCTGATTTAATGCAATGACACAGCTGAGCTCCATTAAATATCCATAAATTTCGGGATGGTCTTGCAGTCTCACACCGTCGAGTGCTTCGCGGTGTTCTTCTTTCCGAGTTTTAGGGGGTCCGCATGAGGCAAGGGTACACTGACAATTTTTCTTTATATATATGTAAATATAATTCTTTTTTCTTTTCTTTTTCTTTCCCTTTTTTTGATGATTACGTAATTATGCAATAAGATAAAAAGGAAAATGGTTCTCATTATAACATTTTCTCATTATAACTAGTACTTATTCTGATAGATAATGTTAATAATACAAGGGTGCCATTAAGATGTATAAAATATAAACAATTCTTTTATAAGGGGCATTAGTTTACTTACATGTTAAGCCTATGTATCTTAAGTGTTATATGTGAGGTGTAATTATGTTAAGTAACTTAATATTACAATACATATATATATACAGATACAAACAACTTATATTCTTATACAATG
>NW_021850318.1:4655-5158 GCF_003651465.1 Formica exsecta
TTTTCTTTTTTTTGTGGGGATACCACATAAAAAAAATGCGCCTGAAACTCTACCTCAGTGGTGGTGCGGAAAAGAGTTTTAATGTACGACAATTCACAATAAAAACGAGAATTTTCCCCACGAAAAATAGCATTTACTAGACGTAGTCAACTTTGGCGCCCTCTATCTCTGGTATTTTTTGAGTCACCGCAAAAGCGGATATACAAAAATTGTAGAGAATTGAGTCCTCTACAAGTTTTATTTGAACATTTTTTTGATAAAACCAACAGGGGGCAATGTAATTGTCAATAAAAATGTTCAACCCCTAATTGACGGCATTTTTTTGGTTGTAATTTTTTTTCCTTGACAGCTATTAAAAATTTTTTCAAACAAAAGTTGTAGCAAATATTTTTTCCTACAAAATTTAAAAAAAAGGAAGAAAATTCGACCAATAGGAGTCAAGATATCCAAACTTACCTCTATTTTGAAGATGGCCGCCGACGCACAGGGAAATTTTGTTGGAA
>NW_021850319.1:0-220 GCF_003651465.1 Formica exsecta
ATTAAAGAAGAGGAAAAATAAGCAAAAGACAGAGAGGGAGAGGGTAAGATAGAGAGAAAGAGAGAGAGTTAAAATTAAAGAAGAAAAAGTTTAAGCAAAAGAGAGGGAGGGAGACAAAAGGAAAAAAAGTGGAGAATAAATATAATTTCAGGTACTAATATTGTTCAGTATTGTTAAATATATTGTTAAATTTTATTAAGAAATATTATTAAAAATTATT
>NW_021850320.1:0-361 GCF_003651465.1 Formica exsecta
GATATTGCGAGATATATATTTATAAGTTTTTTTTAAATAAAATAAACGTATCAGTTATATGTATGCAAAAAAAGTCAAATTATATATACTATGTATACTGACAAACGGATTAATAAGTTAAAGCGATTAAAATTTTGTTGAAATAAGATCCACTTTGAGAATAATAAATACCATGTATATATATACTTTGGCTTTCTTTGCATACATATAACTAATACTATAATAGCATGTTATGATATTGCGAGATATATATTTATAAGTTTTTTTTTAATAAAATAATGTATCAGTTATATGTGCTTTGACAATAATAAATAATTACTACGTATGAATACTTTGGCTTCCTTTGCATACGTGTAATATT
>NW_021850321.1:0-10358 GCF_003651465.1 Formica exsecta
ACAATTTGAACGTCTCACTTGAGAGTCCGGCGAGAGCACTTGGGAAGAATCTGAACGCTCTCTGGGTGTCTAGGTGCACCCGGGTGGGGAATCGGAACACAGCCTTGAACAGCAAAGCAGTAAAAACTGTGTTTTGGTTATATATGTACATATATTCTAAAATACGGAATCACCAGAGGTAAGTTTGTAGAAACTATAATTATAAAAATAATTACTCATTCAGTTATATGTCAATTAATATTGAAATTGAGATTAACGATTTAAAACACTGCAGAAAATCTATTTCATGGGCAGCGCAGCAATTCTGTAAAATCACTTAACAATGCTAGTTAGTTACTAAACTGCTGCTGCTTTTCACTGCCCATTCTGCCAAGATGTGAATCCGGCCTAAGGCCGACGTCCCATTGAGCGGAATTCCATAACGGAACGGAACGCGCGGAATCAGCGCGACCAATCACAGCCATTCCGTTTTCTTTCTTTCGCTTTTTCTATTTTCCTTATGTCCCATGGAGCGGAATACGCGGAAACGGATTACGTGGAATGATATAAAATTAGTCTTTTTATATTATTTACGATACGTCTTTTATTAATTATTTAATTAATTATTTATTTGTAATTTATTAATTTGTAAAACATTTTAGATTATTTTTAATGCTATCTGAGCAAAGGGCCTAAAAATACCCTTTTTTATAAATTTGATACGTACCTTAAGGTCACGTTTAAAGCCCGAATCACACTAGCGGCTCGCGGCTGCGATTGCGATGAAGTGAGAAAGAAATCGTAGTTGCCTCTCTCTTGTGAGTAACTACACATACAAGCATCGTGTCTGTAGTATACATACTTTTGTGTACACACACATGGCCGCGCATGCGCACTTTTGAGCAAAGTAACTCACAAGAGAGAGGCAACTATGATTTTCTTTCTTACTTCCTTCCGACATGTTTTTCTATCGGGAAACAAAGGCATTCCCCTTCCATTTATATATGTTCTAAGGAACACCATGCTAAAGGTATTTGAAATAAAATGAAAAAAATGTGGAAGGAGAAATCTATAATGTTTTAACGACATCATTTTGTTTCAACGACAAATATGGTGTTGCTAGAATGCTTTTAAACGCCAAGTAGTGCAGCCAAAATTTTTCTTTAATAGATTTGAAGCGAAAATAGTGTCAAACGGAACACATCTATAGTTAAAAGTTGCTACCATTTTTAACCTAAAAATGACAGCCGCAAGCGTGGAATGTGGCGATTTTTTAGAATTTCAGGTATTTCCGAAAATAGAGCTTAAGTAATATTTGCGTATTTCTATACTGTATTATACGGATATAACAAATATACACGTATTTAATAGTTTCAAGTTATCAAAAAGTAATATTAATGATTTTTATGATTAATGCCGGTTGGTGGTATTTTAGAAATTTATTATATATTGTGTGAGAAAAAATTATATATTGTGTATAATACACAAAAAGGTAACTTTGATTTAACAATAGAATATCTACATTATTATGAAAAAAATATATCTCATATATATATATAGATAGCAGTATGCCAACAGTATGCCAATTCAATCATGACTTCGCAGTAGATTTTACTGCGTCTTCGTTAAACTTAATTTCTGGCAGCACAGCTCTTGCCAATATAATATAACAAAGAAAATTGACCAAAAATAGAGTATTATTTGCTATTACGTCGTGACAGCAGATATGTAGCAAATATCGAGCGAAGTCTACTATATCGGATATTGACGGCAGAAATCAAACATGGCCTGTCGTGTTACAATGTGACGGCAGAAACGCGACAAGAATAAAACACAATCTATCCCATCAACTATTAAAAGCAGAAACGCAGGAAAAGTCAAGCATAGTCTGCTGCTGCTATCACAATGTGACAACCAAAACATGGTAAAGATAAAGCACGTCTGCAAAGCACAATTACTAATATAGATGCAATAAAAACTGAATGTTACAAATATTATTACATAAATGTTTACGATAAATCGTTAGTTACTTGTAATTTTCCCATCGTAAGTATAATATATATAATGTATAACAGGTTATATTGTACATTCTATGTAATGTAAATAATTGGCATAGTTATAAATAATTAAATATATAAATTTAAATAAATAATTTATTTATTAATAACTCATAAGTTTCAAGATTTGTATGGAAATTGAATTCTTATTTTGTTTCAAGCAGTCAATAAATGGACAATTTTATTGATCTACTCGGTTTCCAAACTTTCAATTTAATATTCTGAGTCCTTTGTTAGAATTGTATCAAAAATTAAGCTAATAAAAATAGATATACATTTTTAATTTTGTTAGCCGCGCTTTGCAATCTTTATATTTGTCCGTAAAAGAAACTTGAAATAGATACGTTGTACAGCGGTAAACGAAAGAACTATAGATAGAATCCGATATACAAATTGTATATGATATTGATATGTATCTGTCATTATTTCATGACAACAGACCATATTGCGTTTCTGTTTTTGATGTTACTGCGGTTTTGTTTTTGATGTTATCTTTTGAGACGGCCGTTGAATTATATGCTAAATTTTTGCCGCATTTCTGCCATCACACTGTGGTTACAGATGAGCTCGATTTCTGACGATATTCTGCCGACAATTTAAAGCATGATATCATGTTGTGCTCAATTTTTATTTAGTTTTTGTTGACATATTGTCATATACAGGGTGGCCCACGTAAAGTGTTACAAGCTAATAACTCTAAAAATATTTGTCAAATCAAAAAATTGTTCATGAGAAAGTTTCATGTTTTCGAGAGGCCTTTCTAGCTACATAAACATAAAATTGCCCCCACTCCACCTCTAAAGGGGGCGGAGGGTAACTTTAAAATTTTAAATAAAACCCCCCATTTTTTATTGCACATTCTTGTAGCTTATCTGGAGAGCTTTTCAAAACACTATAATAAAGTATTTTTTCATTAAGTACTTTTTGAGTTATTTTATATCTTAATCTGACATATTTTGATATAAAAAATAAAATATCTCGTAAAATATTTAGTTTTCGATAATCTTACCGTAATACTTTTATGTACTCCAGATAAGCTACAAGAATGTGCAATAAAAAATGGGGGGTTCCATTTAAAATTTTGAAGTTACCCTCCGCCCCCTTTAGAGGGGGAGCGGGGGCAATTATATGTTTACGTAGTTAGAAAGGCCCCTCAAAAACATGAAGCTTTCTCATGAACAATTTTTTGATTTGACAAATATTTTTAGAGTTATTAGCTTGTAACACTTTACGTGGGCCACTCTGTATATATTAGGAAAATAAAATTAGAAAATTGTAACTGTGCAAATGTATATGAAAATATATATATGCCAATGGGAAAACTGGCAAATAAGAGCCAAGGCGCGGCTATTAATGCGCGAACTTATTATTATATTTTAGTAATGATTGTGTATTTTAGAAACTGTCCAAAACGTACATTTTGAAAAAATACACATTTATTACTATTATATATTTATTGCTTTGGCTCTTATTTGCTAATTTTCCCACTTAATTGTTAGTACTCTGAGCCTATATATATATATTGCTGTTATTATTAAATATAAAAGAATATCAAATATAATATCAAATATATATACACAATACTACATTTTATCATTTTGTAATATAAAATAAAAATATAAATACATAATTACTAAATATGAAAACCATATTGTATTTCAGGATACATTAAAAAAAATGCGACTGTTAGATGACAAAATAATTTACATGTTGAATACTACAATTCCTACTGAATCCTTCAAAGGCCAAGTGGATCCTAATGCACAATGTAAAGATTTATTCCAACAAATAAAATCCGTGCATACACAAAGAGAACAAGCAATCATGAAGTGTTTGAACATCGCTAAGGAAAGAGTAATACAATTAAAAAATTTGAGAGAGAATGGTGATGAAAGACTAACATTAATAAAAAATTTGAGAAATGAACAAACTACATTGAGATTATTAAAAGCTGAGCTTAATATAGAGGAAGTTATAAAAAAACGTACAGTACAAATTTATTATGAAAGATGCCGTGGATTTTATAAACCATCACATGTGAACACATAGAAGTAGCAAATAAATAAGACTGAAAATATATTGGTATATCGGTTATCTAATTGCTATATTATATGAGTTGTTACAATATAGTTATGTACATAATAATTTTGTAAACATTAATAAACATTAGCAATAATTTGTTTATCTCCAGAATCATTGTTATTTTGTAATGAAGATATACAATATATACTAATTCTCTCTCTCTTTTATGAGCGAGAATTCCAACTGTACCATCTGCAAGAATAAATAAAAATATGATATACACAAATCATAGAAATTGTTATTTATTTTGCAAATAATTTAAGTACTCACTAATAAAAATCAGATATGTTATTGTACTACAGGTAAATTATATACGAATGTATATTATAGTTTTTGATAGTAAATAACAAAACGCGAGTTCTGTTAGAAAACATTTTTAAGAGATGAGTTTTAACTTTATTATACCTGTGACAATTAGAAAGTTGCTGAAACTATTTGACTATTACTTAAGAACAAAAAGGTAGACTTGAAAAAATCAAATTGTTTTGAACACAAAAAATTGTCAATTTTTTATTTATTAGCATACAAAAATAATATAAAAAATTTAATAATAAAATTTTACGTTTAAAAAAGTAACAAACCGGTTGTAGACAAAATTTAATTATTAAATTACTTTATATAATTTTTCTATTATACGTTAACAAAATTGGCAAGGATTTCTTATATTCAAAAAATAGTCTGATTTTAAAAATTTTAACCATTTGTGTTTCCAAATAATAGCCGAATAGTTTCAGCAACTTCCTAATTGTGTCATCCTATAAAAAAATTAATCTTTTAAACCCATATTAAAATAATTTTACAACAAATGCGTACGTACACGCGCGCGCGCACGTGTGTGTGCGTGCGTGCACATACGTGTGGAGTAGTATAATGTAGTATATTTTGCTTGCCTCTCTCGTTATTAAATAGAAAACACTATATCATAAAACGTCTACATTATTTATTGCAGATGTAAATAATTAAATAATTGAATGTTCATTACTATATGGAAAATATTATGAGTATTACTTTCAAATAGTGTATATATAACAACAAAATAATAATAATAATCGCTAATATGTTTAATTTATTGTATCTGTTTGTTTCTCAAAAAAATTATATATATGTATATATATTTCTAAATTATTTCTACATTGTTTTACATTTACATATTTATTCATTTTTCTCCCTTGCTAAGGTTTCTTTCAACCAATCCTCTCTTTGTTTGGTTAAAGTTTCTCCTTTTGCAGCTTGTCTTTTTCCAAGTATTACAGAACCTATACAACCAATTAGGGTACCAACAATCATGTAATTACAGGCCTTAATTCGTGCTTTACTCCTTGCAGCAAGTAAACAGTCCACTCTATTCAAGAGAAAATATTTATTTATCAAATAATAAAACAAATTAATTATACAAAAAGCTAATAAATTAATATAAATGCATTTTCAAATAAAATAATTTTTTATAAAAATTATTTATTAGATTTCTTATAACTTGGTGATCGCCAATATGTTAAAATCTCTAAAAAGAAATAGTTTTAGATTTAGTTAAAATTATATTTTGAGTTATTAAATAATTTTAATTAAACTTATATTTTAAATGTTTGTATTTTTAATAAACAAATACAAATAATAAAAAAATGTAAATATAATACATACGTAATATCCCTAGGAACATCTGCTATACTTGGATACCGTTTTACCCAAACCAGCATTCTCTTATCAAAATTAGTCACACGATGCATACGCGATCCTAAAATATATAAACTATAAAAATATATATGATAAGTAGATATATATAAAAATTATATTAGTATATTTTTTATTAGTATATTTTCAATAAAATAATTTCTCTTCTTGTATATCTTTTTTATAATTACATAATAAAAAAAAATATGCTAGTTATTACCACGTTTGAAAATATAGTTTTTGATAATATTACTTAAGATAAAATAATTTAATTAAAGCTAAAATTCGCTTTAATTGTTTGCTCTATTTATTCTGTAAAGTATTTATTTTACCAGTTAACCCTTCGTTGACAAACGCTGGGTCACTCACCATGCATATCTTGATAATGTTTTATAAGACTCTTGTAATGATCGACATAAATATATCATACGTACAAAAATTATAGTACAAAAATATCAAGAATTTTATTTAAAAAATATTTAAGAATAGTATATGTACATTATATATACATATATATATATATTTATATATATATATCTCAAATTAAAATTTATTATAAAAATTTAATGTGGAATACATATAAAAGAAATTTTACTATGAATCAAAATTGACCCAATTTTGCATGTGCCTGTCACATCGTATGCTGTCCGAAGGTTAATTGATTTATGTAAAAGCTTATGAACTCTTTACCCAGGACACCATCAGTTTTCTTTACAGTTTCATTGTTTCTTTGTGCAGGAATTTTGTCTATTTTATTACTTTCTTGTGTAATATTGCTGCGAGTAAACCATCGCGCTCTAACATGCAACTTAGCACTGTGAATAATTTGTTTCGACAGCATTCTGTGAAAATAAAAAATATATTAAAAGAATAAAATAAGATAATTTTAATTTTAATTACTATACAATCACCACATAGTATTCTCAAGACATTTCCTTTAATAAGAGCTTGAGACATCGAGTTTTTTTATTACAAAACTTATAACAAAACTAGACAAATTAAATTGTGGAAACATATAATATACGGAGAAGTGAAAAAAGTTTGTGTGAATAAGAATACAAAGATTTAAAAACATAAATAGCAAAAACACATTGTAAATTGAAGTACATTGTTAATTTGTATATTATTAAACATTGTTAATTTTTCAAGTCAACTTCATGTTAACAAAATCTTATTTAAAATTTATTTTTTAAACAAAAGTAAATACTGTTTTGAAAAATTTACATTAATAAAATATTTATATATATAAAACATAATCTCATTGCACTCTAAAAATAACAAAAATGCTTACAATCAAATTGATTGACATTATAAGGCTGCGTTCCGTTTCATGCATGATGCATTACTTATCCTTGTTGTTCATCAAATGTTAAACAAGGATAAGTAATGCATCATGCATAAAACGGAATACAGCCTAAAAGTATCGGTTTAATATAAATATCAATTAAATATCAACATTAACTGAATTTTTGTATAAAAATAAAAATCTCAGTAAATATATGATATTCAAAAAGAAAACGTATTTATATAGTTTGGAGAGTTTATATAATATAAAACAAGACGACTCCATCAAAAACTAAAATTAATAAACATTACAGTGCATTGAGCAATAATCACGCTTTGTTCAGAAATCAATCTAAGTCAAGATGTGTGTATGTGTGTGTATGTGTAAACATTTCTCTATGGGCGCATTACACTTAACAGCTGCACACTCACGGTATCATTTTATCCTTGTTCACCGAAAGTTAAACAAAAACAGATGATGTTCGTGAGCGTTGCGGTCGTTAAGTGGAACGCGTCTGAAAAATATACATTTAATAGAATGGTAGCCCACACATATACTATACACACAGTCTTACAATTACATTATTATATATATAATCATTAATGTTACAAGACTATATTTTTCAAAATAAAGGGTAATGATTGATGCTTGATCACGCGACACAGTTATCTGATAACAGATTCGCATTCATAATTAGCGCGCAATTATTTCATTTTCTATTATATCATATTTTTAGGTTACATATCTATTAATAAAGACATTTATGAAATTATGATGTACTTGATATTGTATTGTTTAGCAATTGATTTTACTCTATTGTATGTGTGTGTGTGTGTGTGTGCGCGTTATATGTGCAAGCTCCACATTTTTTATAATTTAATTTTAAATCACAGCTTTATTCTTCAAAAAATATTTATCACATATGAAATTTTTTAATGTGTATGTTATATATTACTTTATACAGAGTTGTATATGCACACTTTTTACTGTACTCAGAAATAGTTTATAATGAATAAACAAATCATTTCGCGATTATTATTTTATATGTAAATGATCTTGGCTTTGACATATATCACCGACGAGATACTATTAAGGCTCCTGAGTAGTCGCCGTGAAACTCTGAGTTGACGGTAGCGACATGAGAATAAAGATGTTGCGGTAGGAATAAGAACCCTGTCCAACGACTTACCATATAAGTGAACTGGGATTTATTTGTAACTTTCGGCTGGATTTTTTAGCTCACGCCTACTGCTCACTGCTCCCCTCTTACCCCTCGCTCCTTAGCAACGCATCGTAAATCGTAACTAAGGAGCGCATCGCTTAGTCTCAGGAACGTGCGTATCACAAATGTGATAGCACAATACTCTAGTAACCATAAAACATAAATATTTTAAATTGTTATAGAACATATAAGTAATTAATAATATAATAATTATTATTTTTATTATTAATACAAAATAAAATATTGAATAGAAAATTTTAATGAGAACTTTTACTACTAGAGTATTGTGCTATTATATTTATGATGCGCACGTTCCTGAGACTAACAGGGGAGGGCACGATCTTGGGGTCACCGAATTGAAAAAGGCTTTTATAGTGTAGTACTCTATTAGAAGAATACTTGGGCAAAGGGATAGGCCGCAATGCTCCACCATTTCCAAGAAAATGATTTAAACAATATGGCTTTCCTTATATCTGGCTCCGTTATATCAATTATCGAAAAGGCGGTGTAGCTCGGGCATTAAGCGCGTGACTATCACGCATCCAACCCGGGTTCAATTCTTGTCCCTGCCACTCTTTTTCTCATTCTTTTTTTATACAATCTAGCAACAAATATTTATTCATGTAAAATAAAATTAATTTAACTAACATTTTTTTTTTAATTTGCCCTTTCGGAAGGCAATTTTCTTTTAATTTACTCACGAAACTTTTGTTAAACTTACAACCTTATTATTTTATGCATTCTATTCGATATAAAATGAAGCAAATAAAACGCCACTATTTGAACATAGTTATTATTTAATACAAAATTACAAACAAATGTGTCAAAACTTTTATTCATCCTTGTTATCACTATCATCAACACTCTCTACAGATCGGTTACAATTATTCGGATGATACTTGTAATTACTTGTTGTAATTTTGTATTAAATTATAACTATGTTCAAATAATGGCGTTTTATTTGCTTCGTTTTATATTGGGTAGATGTATAAAATAATAAGATTTTAAGTTGAATTAAAATTATGCCCAGTTTTGTGAGTAAATTAAAAGAAAATTGCCTTTTAAAAGTGCAAATTAAAAAAAAAAAAGTTGGTTAAATTAACTTTATTTCACATGAATAAATATTCGTTGCTAGATTGTATAAAAAAAAAAGAGAAAAAAAGTGCCAGGGACAAGAATTGAACCCGGGTCTGATGCGTGATAGCCACCCACTTTAATGCCCGAGCTACGCTGCCTTCTCGCTAATCGATATAACAGAGCTGAATATAAGAAAAGCCATATTATTTAAATCAAATTTTCTTGGAAATGGCTGAGCATTGCGCCCTTCCTTTGCTCAAGTATTCTTCTAATAGAGTACTACACTATACTGAAAAAAAATTGCGAAAAAATCATGTAAATACTGCATACCATATAAATAAATATACAATATTCAACGAATAATGCTAATCAAAAACGACAGAAAGATAAATAGAAAGCGAATGAGATGTATCATTAAAAATTTTTATGTTCGACATATTATATTCACCATTAAAAAAAATAGAATAAACAATAAATCTTATCGAAACTCGCTCATTCACTCGAAACATAAAGAGATGTGGACTAATCTAGACTGCGTTCCGATATTCAATGCCAGTTTCACTGAAAATTTATAGTATACGTGACGTAAACTATGGCTTTTTATATAACGGAAATAAATATCAAAATGCAACTATAAGAAGCAAACGGCACATAAATTTTAGTTGCGTACTCACCATTATGTTCTGTTGGATGTAGAATGTACTGACAATATGAGGTGTAAGCACTTCGACTTGCTTCGACTGTTCGACGCAGACTGACTCGCCGCCGGCTATGTTGCCACAAACGGTTGCGGCTCACACGCACACAATCAGAGAACCTTGTATTGCACACAGTTGCTGCGCAGTACATATACGAGGTTCTCTGATTGTGTGCGTGTGAGCCGAAATCTGTTTGTGGCAATAGCCGCCGATTCACGTGAATTGACTCATGTTACACTATCACACCGCACGGTTGCCGATATTCCCAATACATGCGTACTGGTACAAGC
>NW_021850322.1:0-226 GCF_003651465.1 Formica exsecta
TTATGGCACGAAGCATTGCAGGTAAATGGAAACTCCCTGTTTGTTCTTGTTTTGTTGAAACCATGTGTCACAGCAATATTTAAAAAAATATTATTTTTGAAATAATAATTAAATTAAACGATAATGGCGCTAAAGTACATGTCTTAGTAACAGACATGGGATCTAATTTCATGCAGCTTTTGCGCGAGTTAGGAATTTCAACAACAAATTCAATCTTTTTTGTAAA
>NW_021850323.1:0-251 GCF_003651465.1 Formica exsecta
ATTCGCATGATTTGACAGCTGCAAATAACACCAGTGAAGCAAGTCACAACGCACGAACGGGACTACGGGACAACTAATCAGCATCGCGGAAAAGAGGCAACAATACACTTCGAGACTTTCGAGTATCGACATAACATGCCTTTTTGATAGAGGGACTAGATTAACGCAAGCGCGCGCTACGCGAGCGCGCCTTTTATTATAACATATAAATAATTCATTAAATAATTAAATTAATAATTATAAAATCAAAA
>NW_021850324.1:0-215 GCF_003651465.1 Formica exsecta
CCGCGCGAATCATTTTACAGTTCCTTGATCGGTGACACAATATCCAAGAGCGATTACGCGCACACCGAGAACGTATGGGAGCGGTTCTCCATTCGAACGCTGGGCGAATATAGCGACTTGTATCTCAAAATGGATGTCTTGTTATTAGCAGACATTTTTGAAAATTTCCCCGAAAGTTGTATTAAAAGTTATGGGCTCGACCCCGCGTATTACTA
>NW_021850325.1:0-243 GCF_003651465.1 Formica exsecta
GAAACAATTTATGTATTATATATTATTTACTAGAACATTACAAGCGCACGCTATGTGATGAATTTAGGATTTTAGCCTATTTAAATTGTAGTCCCATAGATTTCATTGAAAGAGAATCAGAATTAATTTCTGGATTTAATAATAAGTATTTTAGCAGTGAGTTTATATTAATTTTAGCTGAATACAAAATAATTATATTTTTTAGATTAATATTATATTATTATATACAAGTTTATTAATTTT
>NW_021850326.1:0-487 GCF_003651465.1 Formica exsecta
TAACAAACTGTTTCTTTTAAGAGGAAGGAAAAAAATAAAGTAAGAAAAAAAATGAAATTCTTTAGTAGACTCACTACTTGTTGTGTGCGAAGGTGATGACTTTAAAAATTTCGCTGGATAAGCGAGCTAAGATCTATCTCTGGACTCGGCTGTGCGGAAGGAGTGGCTCGGAGATCGCTCGGTTCCGGCGGTGTTCGCTCGATCCGCTCAAGGGCACACCACTTGTCACTTGCCCGCACGAATTTTATAAAATTTCAAGTTGTACAGCGTGAAACTCCTTGCACTAGCACAATCGCAGAGAGAACTTGCGAGAATCGATAAACTTTTGGAGACTTAAATAATCAGCGCAGACTGCAGGCAGACTCGGTGCAACGGTTCGAGTAGAGAGCCGAAAATGAATTGAAACTGAATTGAAACTGAATCTGAATACTGAAAACTGAATGAAGAAATACTGAATGATGAATGAGCCGCGAGGAAAGGTTCGGAG
>NW_021850326.1:941-1114 GCF_003651465.1 Formica exsecta
TATGCTCTAGTTTCCTGTTTGTATCATATATCCTCTCAATTTTTGTTTCCGAAAAGTTTGTCTCGCCTTTCAGTTTCCATTTGTTTATTTTATTTCAAAGTGCTCTCTTAAGATACCGCTAATCTCTGTTTACGATGAAAGAAAAGAATCGTGGAGTCCGCCGGACGTAACAA
>NW_021850327.1:0-1961 GCF_003651465.1 Formica exsecta
AACGCTGTAGCTATTTCCTTTATAATAAAATGTGCATCGTAACCGAATAAATTATGAAAAACTATTGGAATGCAAAAATAATCTTTATAATTTAAATTGCGATTTGAATGCGCGTGACCTCTGTATCGTCCAGTCAGATGGCAATGATCGCGTACGCGTGTATCATCTTGTACGAATGGTTTGTCGTAACCCGACCAATTTCTCAATATATTAAAAGATAAAACAATAAAGTTAAACAGAAAAGATTAAGAAAGAGCTGAGTAAAGCAATGCATTAAAATTAGAAAAGAGATCAAGGAAAGATAATTAAGAAAGAATAAAAGCAATAAAAGATTATTAATAAAATAAAAGTAAGATACGTGACTAAAGAGAAGGAAGTCACGGTCAAGTTCTCGGAAGCTGAGTAAGCAGCTGACGAGACAGCTGACGAGCGGAGCACGAGACATGCTCCGGTCAGGGACACCACACTCCTCCCTAATCAACGACATAATTAATTAAGATATATAATAAGCGCGAGATGCACCGACGCTAGCTCAGTAACATAGCTCATTAACATCGCTCGCTACTCGCCCACTACTCGCTCGCATATATCGATAGTATCGAAGTACCGTACGTATCGCGCCCGACTATTATAATCGCGAATAAGTAAAAGTGTACCAAAACCTGTGAAATATATTAATTTATACCTAACGTCCGGGAGTGTCTTATTTCGAGCGTGGATCCTAATCCTTTGGGCGTATAAATCCCTAAAGACCTCTTCCTTAGCAGCTAAAGGCACAACAACTCCTCGATATCGATTCCGCACGCACACATGTATACTAAACAATTTCATATACTAATCTTTTTACACAGGCTTCCAAGCTGATTTCTATCAGTCTAGTATTATTCTTTCATGTTATCCCGAATGCGGGCGCTATATCTTTTGCACGAACAAACTGCAGAATTTTTATATTAAATAAGTATTGTTACGACCTGATGCAAGAGGCCGATAAGAAAACTGTAATTATCTAACTTTTTGGGTTTTTTTACATTAAATTATAGCGCCCGCACATCGTTATTATGAGTACTTTAATTCTAGAAAAGGATTTTTCATTCTGTATAGCCAATAAAAAGATTAGTACTTGAACTCATACTTCGCTTTTATCCGTAAAACAGACCTTTGAGGATCCCCTTAATGCACATGACTACTCACCACTCTGTTTGCAATTACTCCTGCCCATACATTTATCGACCAGCGATATTGAAAGGCGCCCTGACGAACGGCGTGCGGATTTTCTTCTTTCCACAATAAAAAATTGCGGAAATTAAACACGCCGTTCGGTGTGAATGTAGCCTTATCTGACCATAAGATTCGGCCAGGGAATGATACATTCCGCCGATACTGTGCGAGGAACCCTGTGCGTGTTTTGCCTATTGTTAATATACGCTATAAACATCGCGAATGTCGAATAAAAATAATTAAAATACCTTCACAAAAATAAATGCGTCGTTCGTAATCTCCTGCAAGAAGTTGCTGAACTCGCTGAAAATGATACGGGTGCAATGCGTTTCTACGTAAAGTTTGATGCACCACGAATCGCGAGTAACCGAGCGCACGAGCTACACGGCGCACACTGTTTCCCGCATTTTCTTCGAAGATCCGCAGAATTCTCTCTTCGTCATAGCAACGAAGACGCTGTGGTGCACCACAAGTGTGATGTGTCCACGGCAGAAGAGATCCTGTATCTTTCGCACGTTGCATGCATCTCACAAAGAAAATGGTACAGGACTTTTCTGTTCAGTTTATTGTGCTCTAGTGCCGCTCCACAATAGGTGATTTAAGCCCTAAGCCTTAAGAAATTGACTAATCACAGTCGAGTATTCTCTTCATACTTGATTGTGATTGGTCAATTTCTTAAGGCTTAGGGCTTAAATCACCTATTGTGGACCGGCACCTACCCGCTCACGAGCGTTGGCACTATC
>NW_021850327.1:8313-8415 GCF_003651465.1 Formica exsecta
AGAAATTTATGAGAATCGATAAAATGCAATTTAATTTGATTTTTTGATTTCTCTTCGGCAAGTTTAACATTTTTCGTAAACAATATATATTTTTCCTTTGTT
>NW_021850328.1:0-473 GCF_003651465.1 Formica exsecta
TATTTTGTAATTATACAGTATATATTTTGTAATTATATATTATATCACATCTTATATAATTCTTTGTGTATTATATTTTTTATTTTACAAATTTGTAAAACCTATATTAAAAGAAAATTAAAATAAAAACTTTTCTTTCTCGATGGTATCTCCTCCTTAACGAAGGCATTTGCCGGGTGAGGAGATTTGAGTACTTTAATGAACTTGTGAGCTATGCCGGCGGTAACGTACAGCGTTTTCGAGTGAAGCAAGTTTGATCGTTCTGAGACCGATTAATAACGTCATATACTCCGTCTTGGATTATTAGGGATACTTAAATTATTAGATTAATTAATGAAATACTTCGAGTAAGCGTTTGATGGTTAATCAGGACAAAAAAAAATTGTGTTTTAAAGCCAAAATAGCATTAAAAACGGGGCATGAACTTCATATTATTTATATTATTAATGTATTATATATTTATATTAATCAGA
>NW_021850329.1:0-379 GCF_003651465.1 Formica exsecta
ATTGAAGAAATGCTATCTCTTTGAAATACAGAGCACGCAGTGGCATGCAGTTCACACTAGACATAGGGTCTCTAGTTCACACGTACGTTGCTTGCGCATGTGTGCGGCGTTCGTAAAATATCTTAAATGGCACGCTTGCTAGAGACTTTAGAGATATCTATGAAGATATATCATAAAGAGTTCTTTTGAAAGATATCTAACAAAAAGATAACTTACTAATATCATTTCTAAGAAAATTTAATTAAGTCTTTAAAAAGTCCTCTTAAAGAGCTCATCCTCTCAATAATGCTCACTGGGTGAAGTAGAAAAAATTAAGATAATAGTGTCATCAGGTATAGAGCATATTATAGAACGTTTAAATGTCAAGTTTGAAGTAATG
>NW_021850330.1:0-457 GCF_003651465.1 Formica exsecta
ATTAGTTGAAATATGGTTTTGAAAAATGACGGGACGTCACAGTATCAACTGCGTCCGCATTAAACTTGTGTTCTGCCGGCAGAACCTGTCGACATAAACCGACAGCAAATTGACGGCAGAAATCGAGCAGGATCTGCGCAACGCAGTTAGATGTCAGATTGGCGGCAGAAACCGAGCAGGATCTGTTGTCATAATTTAAATGGAATAGCGGCATTTAAATGCTTCAATAATTTACATTGTTCGTTTCCTTTACATAATAAATGAAGTATACAATATATGTAACATATATTTGTTTTATTGGGACAAGAAATGTTAAATTTTGATCACAAAATGACCAATTATAGACGTCCTAAGTTAGATCTCACAAGACCTGAAAATGACGTCAATAGTCGATATGTCACATTTACGAGATGTCATTTTCTGATGTTTGTATTAATAACATATAAATATATTTAAT
>NW_021850331.1:0-3243 GCF_003651465.1 Formica exsecta
CGGAGAGAACGAGTCGGCGGCCGCGTTTATCGCTCAGCCGCGAGATGGTAGAAAAAGCCTTCGCAATATATATATTGGATGATTGCATAAGTTCGTGCCCGATTTTCATAGATGGCATTAAGTTACTGCATGGCGGAGTTCTATTGTTTTCGTGTGGTAATTGTTGCTTACACCGAATAGATGACATTGTCTTATGTCAATTTAGCGTCAGACATTATTCAGATAAGTCCATTTGTGCATAAGAGAAATCATTAAAAATGGAGAACCACAAGGTGCATTTGCGGCATGTAATGTTACATGAATTTCGGAAAGGCGTGAGTGTTGGGATTGCACAAAAAAAATATTCAAACCGTTTATTTAGACCGCGCTCCTGCTCTCCGAACAGTCAAAAAGTGGTTTGGCAGATTTCGAAATGGTGATTTCAACATGGAGGATCAAACCCGCTCTGGACGGCCTTCTGGCATTGATGATAACATTGTGCATGCCTTAGTGGAAAGAAACCCAAGGATTACAACTGAAGATATTGCTAAGAGGCTGAACATCGATAATTAAACCGCTTTTCGTCATTTAAAAAAGCTTGGATACGTTTCCAAGCTTGATACATGGGTGCCGCATCTCCTGACTGAAAGGAATAAGCTAAACCGTATGACTGTGGCTCTTTCTCTTCTCGAGCGTAACAAAAAAGAGCCTTTTTTAGATCGAATGGTAACAGGCGATGAAAAGTGGATTCTCTACAAAAACGTACAGCGAAAGAGGACATGGAAAACAGCAGCTGAAGGAGCAGAACCCGTAGCAAAGGCTGGCTTGCATCCGATGAAGGTGTTGCTGTGTGTTTGGTGGGATCGCAAGGGAATTATTTACTTTGAGCTGCTCCGACGCGGCGAAACAATCACGGCGGACAAGTACTGTGAGCAACTAACTAGACTCGCTGCAGCTATTCGAGAAAAACGTCCGATTTTGGCCAATCGAAAAGGCGTCATCTTCCACCACGACAATGCTAGGCCACACGTCGCTCAACAGACGCTGCGAAAACTGCAGGAGTTGCAAGGGGAAATTCTACAGCACCTGCCATATTCTCCAGATATTGCGCCTTCAGATTTTTATCTGTTCCGGTCTTTGCAGAATAGTTTAAATGGCAAGAATCTCAATTCCGAGGAAGCTGTCGAAAACCACCTTACAAACTTTTTTCAAGAAAAAACAAGTTCTTTCTTCAAAAATGGAATCGACAAGCTTATAGATCGTTGGAAAACCATTGTAGAAAAGAATGGAGACTATATAATTGATTAATAAAAGTGTTATCTCTAAAATATAATCTATTGAAGTTTATATTTAAATCGGGCACGAACTTATGCAATCACCTGATACAAAATGATTGTATGTTTATAATTTTATCAAAATTTTTATTTAAATTTTCTTTAAATTTTAAAGTTCTTAATTGTTTGTAAAATTAATATAGAAACGATGTGTGCATACTTTCAGTGGAATATAAAAGTCAATGGGAGAATCCATGGTTATGGTTATGGATATGTAGTTGCCTTATTAATTCGATATATTCATACACATGGGATCTCAAGATGGATTGGGGCCTTTTAGACAGTAACGCCGGCGAAAATCGTTTTCTGCGTGAGGAAGTGGTTTATTCGGCATCTGTAAGTAAAATGTATATTAAACGTATTTGACTTACAACGTATTGTAACGTATTTGGCAATGAAAAAAGTATTAATTTTATATATAATTTGTTATTTATATATTTTATATTTTATATATTTTATATGTATTTCAGTGGTTTTATTACTTTGCAATAATCGAAGATTTTATACTACGTTTTGTATGGATTGCAAGCTTTGTTCTTGTTGAATGCAAATACATTTCTAGCGACTTAATGACTTCCATCGTGGCACCTCTTGAGGTCTTTAGGTAAATATACTTTTTGAATTTATTTGAAAATTTCTTTGCATCTTTCTATTTTATCATAAAACTGTTTTTAGACGATTTGTATGGAACTTTTTCCGTTTGGAGAACGAACATTTAAATAACTGTGGTAAATTCCGTGCCGTACGCGATATCTCGATAGCACCCATAGAAAGTTCTGATCAGACGCAAATTCTACGCATGATGGATGACGAAAATGGTGTACTTAATAGGGGCAAGCGTAAAAGCGGTGGTAAAAAACAGAACAATGCGAAGGAGGAAAAACGAGCATTGCTTAAAGAAGAAACCATAGATATCGATATATCGAATGCAAGTTGAATATAGCTCAAAATTTTTGTACAATATTACTTTTAATTTGCTGCAATTGCAGACTGCTATTGGAAGTGTCTGAAATTTAGTACTTAGGTAGGGAAGATAAATCACAATTTCGTAAATAACATATATTTGATTTTGCTACAATATAGATGATTATCAAATGCTTCAGCTTAATATTATGAGTTTGAAACTCTTAGCCTCAGTGCCTTTCATATTACTGTCACATAAAATACTTTACGATAAATTAAAATAACACAAAATATCATAGCATCTGCATTGAGTCTTCCAATACAAAGAGTTGTAGCTTGGATTAACTTTATGAATTGTATAGTCTACAGGCACATAATAAGAAGAGTTATACTCACAAATGAATCACATGAAACATACTTTGCATGCTTTATGAGTTATTGATGATAAAGATTTTGTTTGCCAATGATTTTATTGACTATATTGCTACTAAATTTTTTCTAAAAATGCCATTTTTTAATAATAAGTTTAATTGATTATAAATATAAATATTTCTACGAATGTAAAAAAATAGACTATTGATGCATCACATAGTCTGATGTTATCACGCTATTAAGATAAATGACACTTAATATATAGACTAATATTAGAGGCTGTTTTTTTATACGTATTGAACATACAGTACTTACGTCATATGCATTGCAGTTTATTGGATTATATAAATTATTTTCTGGCAGCAAGAAGAATAGATGTACATACCATTTGCAAATTCAATATTTAATTTAGCAATCCTTTGTATTATTTGGATAATACTATTTTGTATAAAATAGTATTACAATTAATCCACTATTTTATAGAAATATTTTGTGAGATAATATTCCCCATTATTCATTATTAATTTGGATATTGATAATATAATTTTTGTAAGAAAGACTATTTAGTATTTTCAGTTATTAAATACTTAAATATATATATATTTAATAATGAGGAAAGAAGTCGCGCAGATGTGTATATTATATTTATATTATA
>NW_021850331.1:14850-14989 GCF_003651465.1 Formica exsecta
CAACACTCGCCCTGCCCCTCTACCGTTAGGCGAGCTAGTCAGCCCGTGGCGAATTCCGGTAATTTCTTTCGCGTTTATTTCGCGCTTATTTCGTGTATTTCGCGAATTGATACGTGAAAGATCGTATCTGGCGCCCAAG
>NW_021850332.1:0-967 GCF_003651465.1 Formica exsecta
ATGAAACACCACTTCGAGGTGCCTGAGGTATTCCTCTATCTCGTCACTGTACTGGAAGTAGCATGATACGACATAGAAAGAGAAATTGGGAGCCTGCACTTCCACACAGACACAGTGTGTCGTGCTAAGCTGCGAGACGAATACCATTTGGAATTGAGGGTTACAGACTGCCACTGCAGCCCACGGGCGTTGTGAGCATACAGCGGCTACCCTCATATTCTTTCCTAAGCCTACGAAGGTGTGGCTCTTGCCATGCTTCTTGACGTGCAACTCCTGCAATAACAGGACGTCAAGTCGCTTCTCTGCAATGAGCTGACGCACCTCACCCGTTACTACAGCTGAACGCCTCATGTTCAGCTGCAGTATCCTCACTCCCGTGGACGCAAGTGAGGGAGGGGGGACGCAATTTGCCGGAAGGGGGACGCAGTTTGCCGGAGCTTGTTGCAGCGGCCGCGAAGAAAAACCCGGTTCACAGACACTGTGGGGTTGGGGTTGGGGGACATTTACGTACCTAGTCTTAATTTCTATCGCGGGTTTGTTCGCGGAGCTATTCGCGGAGCTATTCGCGGAACTAATCGCGGACCTAATCGCGGAAGCTATCGCTGTATTGTACATCCTATTTCTAATTTCTTCCCGGTCGATGACTGCCGGTGAAGACCTTATTAAACTCCTACTACTACTACTACAATCAATATCGCATCGCGTTAATACAATTCGGACGGCGCGAAGGCCGCAACCATGGGACTGTGCGCAAAGTCGTGTTACGCCGCGGACTCGCTCGGGCACAGCTTGGCGAAGCGCTCTCGAGGAAGCGGAGGCCGTCTCCAAGCGCGCGCACGAGCGTACTCGCGACTCGACGACAGGCACGTCCCTTGCCTCCCTAACGGCGGCCCCACCCGGCGGGAAGCGATCAGCCAGGCGGGCACTCCTCCTCACCAAAAGTTTCGAAAAATTTAGCAACATGATT
>NW_021850333.1:0-536 GCF_003651465.1 Formica exsecta
TCTTTACGAGCGATCGTGATTTTTTTAATTTTATTTTAAGACACTTCTTTTCCGTAAAGCATAGTTTTCACCTGCTCCGCCAAACCAAATAAATTCTACAAACATTTCTCTGGCTTATTTATCAAAGTTTTGAACGCTTCGATTTTAACAGTCGATTCCCAAGAATAGAAAACGCAAAATAAGAACTAAGTAATAAATCTCTCGCTTTATCTCACATCTTCGGATCCCGTTGATAAATCTCGATTATGAAATGTAAACTGACGGTGTGAAATTCCCTTCGCAATTTTATTCAACTCACCGCTAGCTTTGTAATCAAACATTTCTCTTGTTCGTCAGAATAGGCGGGTGAGAATAGCTTAAAACCCCAATGTGTAAAGACAATCGAGAAAGACAGGAATATACGGAGGATAATGTTGATAGTGTTTTCGGAAACGATAAATATTTTATGAAAGTGTTGTAGCAACGCCTTGGCGTACATGATCGAGCATCAGGAGCGTAGGGGTAAAAAAAGAAAAGGATACGACGTACACGCCGGT
>NW_021850334.1:0-343 GCF_003651465.1 Formica exsecta
CGTGGACAAAATATATTTGACTCTATGTGTTGTTAAAGAAATAATAATTGTCCGTAAAAATCAAAACGAAACGATAATTTATAATTTGGTTTTCTATTACTTTAATTCTTATTTGATTAAATGAATAAATTACAAAATATGTGATTCGAGATCTATCGTCGTGATATATATATATGTAGTTACATGTTATTTATAAATGTTAATTAATTATTACCTCTTTTCTGCGATGATTGGTTATCTCGATGCTGCGCTATGCATTACTTTATATCAATAAAAGCCTGTCATAACACATTTGACGATTCAAATATTAAGTGTGTGTAATTTTTATTTAATTTATTTTGAA
>NW_021850334.1:2926-3551 GCF_003651465.1 Formica exsecta
ACGCCGCCAAGGCTGAATATACCATGTTATTGAAAAGTCGTTGCCGAAATATTTTATATACTCGCCCCACTACAGTTCTATTCAAATATCTCCGTATGAATAATAAAGTCGTAACAATAGCGCGCTAATGTTTACGCTGCCAAGACCAAATACTAGTTAGATATTATCCTAACTCGCTGTCGAAATATTTTACGTACTATAAAATAGATATGCAAAATATTAAATTATATAAGTATTTTAAATTATAGATCAATTATTTATTAAACGATTAATGTATCACGGAACTTATCTTTATATTAATTATCCGATTGTGCGATTCAACGGTTTAGCACATTCTTAATCCAAATTATATCTAAAATGAAAAATCAAATAATATAGCATCGCGGATAAAATATATTTGACTCTATGTGTTGTTAAAGAAATAATTATTGTCCGTAAAAATCGCAACGAAACGATAATTTATAATTTGGTTTTCTATTACTTTAATTCTTATTTGATTAAATGAATAAATTACAAAACATGTGATTCGAGATCTATCGTCGTAATATATATATATGTAGTTACATATTATTTATATATATATATATAAATGTTAATTAATTATTAATTATATTATAATAGCAAA
>NW_021850335.1:0-739 GCF_003651465.1 Formica exsecta
AGACTGCCGAGAAATGAACGAGTGCGCCATCCGATTACCGAGCGATAAAGACAAGTGGCTCGCGTTCGACAACTACAACAGAAAGGAGCGGCTTCCATTCGTCGTATACGCCGACTTGGAGTGCGTGCTGAGGAAGACCGACGGTGATCCGATGACGTCTACGTACACGTTTCAACATCATCAAGTATTTAGCGTAGCTTATTATGTACATGGTTCGTACGACGAATCGTTATCCGCGTATCATTCTCGCCGCAGTACGGACTGCGTTTCGTGGTTCGTGAAAAAAATTAAAAAATTTAGCGCAACGCGTAAAGACTATTTTAACCACGAATGTCCCCATGGTAAATTTAACGCGAGATGAGCGAGAAAAGTTTCACAGCGCGACACACTGTATAGTGTGGATGGATGATTCGTCAAATTCAATCAATCAGATTTCTTTATACCGTTCACGAATCGCGAATTACGAATCACGAATTGCGAATACGCGCATAGTCTGGCGCTAGCTTTAAAGATATCATACCCACGAATGTCCCCATGGTAACTCTCTCGAACGAACAGTGGGAGGCATTTCGCAGCGCGACGCAGTGCCACATTTGGGAAAAACCGTTCGCGCTGGACGACGTGCGAGTACGCGATCATTGCCTTGCCATCTATCGTTACAGAGGTCCCGCGCATTCAAACTGCAATCTAAATTATAAAGACTCTTATTGCATTCCCGTAGTTTTTCACAATTCAATTT
>NW_021850335.1:18509-19634 GCF_003651465.1 Formica exsecta
GAGCTATCGCACCGAGTCGCTACCTTGGGCGAGTATTTCGCGTGGGCGCAGCGATGCGAAGAATTTATCAAACAGCTCGAGGAACGCAGTAGTGTCAAGCGTCCGCGGCTCTCGATCGGAGTTCGACAATCTTTGGTGGCTAGAATCGCGCGACTCGAGGGTGCGAAGATTCGATTAGAGAGACGGTTTATACATAGCGGTGGTGATTACAGTGGTGACAATAATGTGGAAAGACTCGTTTGGCGAGAGATCGATACCGCGTTCGAAAACCGTATACTGACCGGTGCGGTGATTAACGCATACTATATCGAACCGCGGCAATTTCTCGAGGATGCGAAAGACATTGTGCTCGAACACGTGCAAAAAGTTATGGAAAGATACTTTAACGTGAAAGTGAATACTGTGTTCAACGGTGAATTCGTGTCGGGTGATAAGAGCGCCAGTAAGAGTATCAATATCAGAAACTATGAACTCTTTCGCACGTCCGATCTACACGAGTGGTACGAGCGACGCGTCGTCGAGCCCACGCTTGCCTCGTTAGAAGAATTTCAAGAACGCGACAGCGGGTGGGCTTTGTCGCGAATCCTCGATTTAACTGTAAATATAAATAAATATAATCCAATGCGCGCGGGGTGCCATATTAAATTACCGCAAGAAATAATAATGAAGAGAGCGGTGATAAACGTGCAATCCAAAGACAATGCGTGTTTCGCGTGGGCGGTGGTCGCTGCTTTGTATCCAGCCGAAAGAAACGCGGATCGGAAATCTTCGTACCCGCATGACACAACAGTGCTGAATCTCCAGGACATTGAGTTGCCGGTGACTGTTAATCAAATTAAAAAGTTTGAACTTCATAACGATATTTCGATAAATGTATACTGCATCGAGAAAGAAAATAACGTTGTCCCGATACGTCTTTCGGTGCAAAAGAAGGACAAACACGTCAACTTGCTGTACATGCAAGATTCGCAAGACGTCGGACATTTTACATGTATCAAGAATTTATCCCGTCTCGTGAGCTCGCAATTGAGTTATGGCAAACGAAGGCAATATATCTGCGATCGGTACATATATTTAATAAAAAAAATGCAATATATAAAATATACGAAAGAAAAATTAATTATT
>NW_021850336.1:0-228 GCF_003651465.1 Formica exsecta
AGATTAAGACGAATAATCCAATTCCTTGAGTAAATCTGAATAAGGTTTATTCTTATTCGAAAATTAAATTAACAAAATAGAAATCTCATTCGTTCTCATTTCATCTCACTCGCTTTCTTTAATGAGCCATTGATAATATTTAAATAAAAACTGTATGTGTACATTATCAAACTATTATAAAAGTAATCCTCGAGCCGAAAATCGTAAGGCAATCGCCCTTTTATAATG
>NW_021850337.1:0-10850 GCF_003651465.1 Formica exsecta
AATATATAAGAAAATATATATAAAAATATATGATAAATATTTCATCGTAATAATAATTTAACTAAATATTAATCTTGTACGGCCTTTTCTCGTGTTCACAAGATCAATTATCACCGTTTTGCATTCTTCGAAGAGAGAATTTTCGTAACAAAAATTAATACAGAGATCATCTTCGGGGCGAGAGAACTGTAAAATAATAAATCGCCGATTCCCCGGACACGTGTCTCGAGAGCCGCAGACCACTGAGGATTACGAGACGGCCGCGCCCCGCTGGAGGTCGGTTGGGAAATTAGTTTCCGAGCTTAATAGAGTTTCGCGAGCGCGAAAGATGGGCACCGCCCGGAGGCGACGACTACCGTTCCGAAAGTTTTCGCAACTTTGGCAATTTTTTCAATTAGCAGCGATTTTTCAACGACGCGACAGACCGCGCCCACGCGCGAGCGCGCAAAAGCTCGAGAAAGCTCGATGAAAGCAGATTGCGCGCGTCCCCGTGTTTGTTGGACTCCGCTCTACTTTGTGATTCCGACGTCCTAACGACGTTACGCGTATATTGGGAAAGTCAAGCGACGTTATGAAAGCGTTCTTAGCAGCTCTCGCGCGCGCAAACTTCTTTATTCCGAGAATACCCGCGGTCCATTCTTCTCCTCGACAATATCCTTTATGTCATTAATGGGCTGTATTGTGCACGCTGTATCGCGGACCGCGATGAAATGCGCTAAATGCGTCTCGTTATCTCGGTGACAGCTATTTCCGTCCGACTTCCGGCTCGATCGTATCGATGATTTACGAGCCCTGAAAGGAACCCGAAAGGATTGAAATCGCGCGGATAATTTTAAAGCCACATTCGTGAAGGATTAGCACAAGTCAACTGCAACTTGCAGTTATCGACATCTTTTTATTTTGCCGTTTGATAGAATTCTATTATTTTATTTTGATTCGAGGAAAAAGAGAGAGAGAGAGAGAGAAATATATCTATGAATGTGTATCTTGCACATGAACAAGAATCGTAAGATACTCGCTATTGATTTTACGCGATACTTCAAGATTTCCGAAGGGGTTACAATGATTTTGGAGCAACGGAGGGAGTGAAAGGAGGGCGGATTGCACGACAGAGACAATTTATTTGTCGAAGCCAATAGGTCGGTCGTGTTAGATCAACCGGGACAAGGGGAAAATTTTATAAACTCCTTCGTGTCAGATTCAACGACGGAAAAAAGAGACTCTGCTTGTTCGAAGGCGAGCGTAGACAATTTATTGAATACTGGAAGACAAATGAAATCGGAAAATCCTGTCGTGAAACAGAATAATCTGAAACTGTGTTACTCTTTCGCGAGCGTTTAAATACCTTTAACGTTTCGATATCGGAACGAGACAAGAGAGGATTCAGCGGTCAAGAAAATCGAGGCAAAGCTCCTTTTTAGCCGCGGCAAATTTAGCAATTAATTTTCAAACAACGTTCGATAATTCTCATTTATGTTCCATCATGATCCATGTTATGAAACTGGAGCGACTGCAATCAATAACGATATGATACTAATGAAGTTCTAATGACGAGTATTGCATCTAATACGAATAAGATGCGGAGCTTCAAATTTTATCGATTCGATACGATACGATTTAATTTATGATTATGATATTTGGCAAAGTGGTAAAAAGATTAATTAAAAATGGATATAAGTAGTTACGATAACGGAAGTTACATCGTTCAAAGAGCGTGAATAATTACACGGGCCCTTATGTTGTTCTAATTTTGAACAGCAAAGATAACAAAGTTCTACTCTGTCTCTTTCTCCCTCTACGATATAACCAGCAAAATAAATATCAGAATTATACAGAGCAGTCTATCGAGAGCAGAATCTGAATAATTTTTCTATATTTGAAGATGCAAAAAAATAGTAGAAATTTGTATAATTTCAAAGAACTTATCGCGCACTAGAAAAGCCTGCAATCGCACATTCGTACACTCGTACGCTTTTCGTAATCAAACACGCAGTATCCACCGCCGGTTGGATCGGATGGCTATGTGAAACGCCCCTCGTCAGTACTTTTTTCACTGGCCTAACGAAGTCTTGTTCGTTCGCGCTTTTCATCGCGCGTTCTTAAAAGCATCGACCGGGCGAGTTTTAACATCGTTCCTGACCAATCCCCTTTCGCCGCAGCCGCCGATCGCTTCAACCTCTTAACGTCAAAGTACCCGATATCGCATTTGCATATCGGGAAAGTCGTCGATCCGTCGCGACGGGCTGGATAAAGTTTCGTTTTATTTAATGTATCGGGAAAGCGAATCGACGTTTCCCTTTAGGGGCACGCGCGAAACGAACGAGGTGAACAAGACATCTCCCGTTAATAGACTAGAATAAACTCGCTGTTGCTGTTGATATTAATGTAGCTTGTAGCGGCCGATCGATTAATTAACGCGGCTACCGCGATGTCTAATCATTGTTTAGATTGGATATTTCGATGCGCAAACATATGATATAGTAGATAATGGTGAGAGTAAATAGGGGCGTTATTTGCGTCGCAACATGACTAACTGCGTGAAACGCGTTCGATTCGAGCGAATTGCTCATTTCCGAGTCCGATATCTCAATGACAAGAATCATTGCCCTTTACCTCTTGCCTCGGTGCTTTGTGAAATTTACATGATACAAGATAAAGCGCTGAGGGTGACGCGAGATGCGACAAAATAAAAATGCAAAAAATTAAATAATTTAAAAATTAATCAAACGTTTTTTTTTTCGATTTTTACTTCATTAAATTACAAGTGTCCACAATTACTGTAAAATGACATAATTTTTTATATGATTGCAGAGTCTTTAATTGAGAATGCACGATGACGCAGCGAATTTATCCGTTGTCCGCAAGCCCTCGCGAAGGCTCACTGGATATCCAAATGGAAACGTTCAAATCAAATCACTCCCCCCACCGGGAAAAGATCCTCTCGAGGTGTAAGTATTGATATCGTTAGAATGATTGCGTTTGCTTGTTCAAAAATTAGCTTTCTAGAGAATTTTATCGAGTTATTCGACGTGAGGGGAGGGGAAATTGAAATACAATAGATTATACAATTGGATTTGTAAACACAGCAATTTTTTAAATTAATTCGAAATTTGACGAAATGTTACCTGGTTCGCGATGTACGATTTAATCAAGCTCGAATAACTTGATTGATTCGAATGATTTAATGGCTTGTTGATGCTATGTGTCGCTGGCTTTATTTAATGTTTGCACGAGCTCGTATATATGATTTCGTTTTCTTCAATTTAAACGATTAATTATCGATCAGCATCGGTGCAGAACGATTTAGTTATCATCACGTATACATATATGTAACCGCAAAGTGATTATAACAATCACGCGCAATACTATTGTATGTAATCAACGCGAATCATACCTTCATAGGAATATGTATCAGATTGCGAGCATGTGAATCGGCAATGAATGATTGTTGGTTGATAAAAGAGAAACAAATTGTTTCGATAAGTTATAAAAAAATTCCAAATTACTACTATATAAAGTAAAGAATCGCACGCGCGTATAAAATATATACATTATAGTATGTACTAGATTATTATACTTTCCATTATGATCATATCGAGAATAATCTAATAAAGTGTTATTAAATTTATTCTTTCGTATATTGCATCTTTCTTCGCGACAGGGTATAAATAAAGAATCCTTTTAGGATAATAGCATCGTAGAAGAAGTTTGCATTGATAACAACTATTTTATCAGCTACTTTTAAGCGACGAAATTAATAATGAGCACAAGTTCAATGAATTTCATTTAAGTTATAAAAGTCGGCAACGAATTATTCAATTAACTTACAACTTGTGACGAGAATGTATTAAGAGGTACTAAATGTCTCACTTGAAATTTCGAGCAAAGACTGCTACTCGTTTTAGTTACTTCCACGAGAGCTGCGACTAAGAAAGTTTTCTTGAGAGGCGGATCGGTGGTTACACAGGTCCTGCAAAGTATATAGGGGTTACCAGTGCCGTACGTGAATTTTCGAATTACAATCATAATTAAAAGACAATGTATTTTGTTTTAATATGAATATTTAATATAAATATTTTATCATTTATTAGTCCGCGGAAGAAACCCGATAAAATATTTTTAAAATATACATATTTCTTTAAAAAAAAGAAAGAAAAAAAAAGAAACAAAATAATAATCATATATCTGATCATGTTTACTAAAGTGATATTATGCTACTGATTTGCTTCTGATTATTCCCATAAGGCGTCCCATTACTTTTCACAATTCTCTATTCGATAAACCGTAAGATCGTCTTTGATGAATTTTGCGCGAAAATTTACGGTGATTACTTATCGCCTTCGAGCATGCGTGGCTACGGCACTGTTATTACTTCAGGTGGCAAAGCTTCCTATATTCTGCGCCGATCGTAGATTTGTCGGGGGAGTTTCTAACAGCAATTACGTCGCTAATGGAGCCCCTACGGAGAGATGCCGGTCGACTTTTGCCAAAGTCTCTCATCCAGGACTGCTCTTCGGGTTCCTGGGCTTTGCGACGACGTCGAAACTTCTCGCAGATCCTGGTTAGTTTTTTGCGATCTCTCACCGAGTTACCCAAAAGCTCCCTGCATTCTCGTCGATCTTTAGATTGCCGATTTACGAACGTTCCTCCATTCGATTTACGATTTTTAACCGAGGCAGCCTTTTTAGACCATTTATCGAATGAGATGATTTTCTCAAAAAAGCACTGGTATCTACTATCACATTGATAACAATCTCATATGCGATTACAAAATATATGTGATAATAGCTTTATCACTTCTTGGTGGAAAGTATGATAATCTTCCAATAAAATGTATAAAGATGTTTCGTAGATACATTTTAATCGCTTTTTATTGCCATTTTATCTCAAGATTAAATACAGTAAATGACGGTGACAAATTATTTTCAGCACGCTTTGCATTTAATGATGTCAGAATTTTATGTACGTGTATGGTATGTTGTATATTTCATTTCAGACACACAACGAGACAAGGAGAGGGATAAATACGAAGCCGAATATATGCTACAGGAAAATGGCAAAGCAATGTACGAATGAGCTTGTTACAGATTGTGACGTATATATATCTAGAAATAAATACGAGAGGCTGGATAATGGATTGTTGCTCGCTGGCTTATTAATGTCTTAATACAGCTAGAGAAGACTCGCATAAAACTTTTACAGATTATATATGGTTTCGTATATAAGACAAATGTATGCTTTTACGAAGATGCTTTCGGTATCGAAACTTCGTCCCTTTTATCACTCTGTAAAAGTAACCGCGCCGTTTGTTTAACGCTTCTATTCTTTCCGTAATCGTACGTGATTTCGTAAAGAGTATTCTCTAGTACGGTGATTCGTAATCTTGCAAATGCCCGACACACCGACGTAGATTTTTAAAATACATTTTTACGTCTTTATGTAAATTCGATCTTATTACTTCGTCTGTAGACAACCATAGAAAATTGCTTGAACCTTAATCGCAAAAATCTCGATTAACAATCGACCTGAATCTTGTGTTCGCAGGGAATTCGTGTCACCGCAAACGAAGGAGAAGGATAAGTCAGCCTCACAGAAGTCATCGCTACCACCCGTGCCTTACTATAAACTCGTGAGTTTTTCTTGCGAATAATTTATGACATAACGCATGAGAGATCCTCGGATAGATCTCGCAAACGCAATATTCTCGCGGTGAAAGCCGGTACATTTGAGAAATTGAAAATATTACAACCTTATGTACATTCTTCTTTTTGTTTATAGATTCTTCGTCGAAAATATAGAGTCGCTTGCCTGAATTTTTTTTTTAAAGAATGTTAAGAATATTGCAATGTTTTTTCTAAGGAAAAAGTTAATTCTAATGAAGTGGGTAAAGCGAACAGGAAAAATTAGCATATCCTATACATTTCTATTTTAAAGCCGCGCTTTAAACGAACATTCTAGAATGATTCACCAGCGAAATCGTTAAGAGTGATATCTTCTGTATGATAAATGACAGTTGATGGCTCATCACGAAAGAAAGATATATTATAAAATTTTTTACATTATATCTTAATAGACCGTGAATTCTTTTGCATTTAAAAATTTAGCCTGAACGAAATTTTTTACAACGTTGCAAATTTAAATACGTTTTTCGGTTAATTATGATCGTTCTTGATAAGAGTAGTTGGTCGTTCGTTAATTACATTGTTAGTCAGGTATATTAATCTTGCAAGTTAAATCTTTCGGAAGCCGCAAATTCGCGCTGCTGAATCATTCAAGTACGAGCAAACTCGCCGTGCTGAATCATTCAAAAACGTGCTTGTATAATTTTCGAACATTTTTCTTATTTTAATATAATATAATACATTATATTCTTTTTTTATATTTCTGCTCTCTAATATTTTAATAATTTCCATGTAAATAAGATAGTTGTGCTATTTGTAAATTATAAAGTACAATAATTATATATTTACGAGGCTAAATTAATCATTTTATAATTATTTCAAACTTATCAGTTTCGATTTGCAACATGCGGCGAGTTGACGCTGATCGTCTTAGGATTAATACTGGGCTGCTTAGTAGGACTGTGTGTCCCAGTCGCTACGATTCAATATGGCGAATTCAGTACGCTATTAGTGGATCGAAATACGGAGGATCACGTGACCTCACCAACCATCATGATGCCATGGTTCGGAGGTGGGAGAATTTTGTAAGTAACATTCAGTCATTAAAATTTTGTAAATAATATTCAGTCATTCTGGACCAAGTACATTTTTTGAAAAAAAAAAGATATATGCATTATATTGCAAAGTACTTAAGATAGATTTCGTTCGTCATTTCAGACCAGTTAATGCAAGTCACGAAGAGAAGATGGATGCTTTGTATGACGATTCGATTGCTTACGGCGTGTCTTGCGCGGCGTTAGCGGCGATTCAATTCGTCCTTGGCATACTGATGGTCGATTTGCTCAATATCGCCGCCTCGAGACAGATCTCCAAGGTGCGCAAGATGTTCTTGAAAGCCGTTCTTAGACAGGATATGTCATGGTACGACACGAATACGTCGACCAACTTCGCCAGCAGGATTACCGAGTGAGTTTTCTTCCCTTTATCATTATGTAGATGCGTCGCAGATAGGAGCTCTCGATTTCAGATGCGAGATAACGAGATAATTCGACTAAATTGGCCTCGATCGAAAATTCGCCGTGATAAGCAATTTTAATGCCTCCCGCCGACAGATATTAATCAACGTTTATGAAAGTCTGCGAAATATTCAGATATAAAATTAATGCCTTCGTTCGTTTATTTATAAAAAAAAGAAGTACGGAAATCACATAAAACTTTTCATTCGTCATTTCGACATTTCGATTATTTCAAAGATACTACTATCAATTTCATATGGGGATTTCATGGAGGTTAACAACTTTGATGATATACTTTCTCTCTCTCTCTCTCTCTCACTCTCTCTCTCTTGCTTCCGCGGAATAATTTCAACGCGGATAATATTTTGTATCTTCACGCACCGATGCGCCCTCAAAGGGGAGCGTTATACCTTCGATTTTTGAGACAGTCGATGTAAACGTCGAGGAAGCGGACAGTAAAGTTCAGAAGGCGAGAATCGGCGTGTTCATCAACAGGTGGGCGTTTGCGAAACTCGAAATGCCTGCTCCCACACTGCCTCTGCTTTTGCTCGCATTACATCAGTATAGTAATTGGACAAGGTACTCGTATTAAAAGTTATTAGTCGCGTGAATCGCGAGGATGTTATTTGATGGAAGTAAATTTTTATTTCAGGACAATCGATCTCTCGTTAATCCGACATAATTCTTTCGCGTTTTCCTATGTCAGGCTATAAAGATAAGGAGGAATTAATAAAAGAGATTAAGTTATTGTGCCGCGATATATCGTCATCTGCAAATCGAGCACAGTCAGCATGATACAGCAATATCTCGCGCAGTATATTTCATAACATGTAGAAATCCTTTTACTATTTCCAATAATTGGTAATGAGCATCAATCGATCGTTAATAAAGTTAAAGATTTTCAATCTTGCAACAGATGAATAGCAAAAATATAAGATAGCGATAATGCCGATAACGACAAACGCTGATAATTAATCTCATTCTTTCTCAAAAAATCTCATTAAAAATAGTCCGAGCTTCAAGTATATGTTACTTTAAAACTAAGTCATTGGTGGTCTGCTATGAATTATGTTTGAGATAAAATGAGATTACGCGAAGTATCAGAGTATTTATAATCTCTGTTAATTATCGCGTTAATGAATATATGCGAGGTAATATTATCCGTCTTCTTTACAGGGATTTAGACAAGATGAAGGAGGGAATAGGGGAGAAGCTCGGCATTTTCACGTATTTGACGACCTCGTTCGTTTCTTCCATCATCATCTCATTCGTGTACGGTTGGAAATTAACCCTGGTCGTACTGAGCTGCGCACCGATCATAATAATCGCTACCGCTGTAGTCGCCAAGGTGCAAAGTTCTCTGTCGGCCTTGGAACTGGCGGCCTACGGTCAAGCCGGTAGCGTGGCCGAAGAAGTTCTCGCCTCCATAAGGACCGTCGTGGCGTTCAATGGCGAAAAAAAAGAGATAGAGAGATACTCGGAGAAACTGGTACCCGCGGAGAGAACTGGCATTAAAAGGAGCATGTGGTCCGGAATCGGCGGCGGAGTTATGTGGCTCATCATATACCTCAGCTACGCGTTGGCATTCTGGTGAGATACGCATTATTTTGACAGAAGGATACGCGGTAATATTTATCATTCCCACACGTTTGTACTTTGCATTTTGTAAAATTTAAATTTAAGTATCCTACGTATCATAATGAAAAATCTTCTCTAGTGATGTTTTAATAAAATATTATTTTCACGCAATAAGATATAAATTAGAAATGCAAAGATTCATTACTCTGTTATTATTATGCTTCATATAATTACTTCTTAAAAATTAAATTTTTTTAATAAAATCAGCAAATGTCATGCGTGTAATAATTGAAAATCTAGTTGTCACACTGTGATAAAATACAATTCGATTGTTTTCATGCAATGAACTATAATAAAAACGCGCGGAAATTAATTATTTTAATATTATTATTGCTAACGTAAATATATTACTTTGTATTGTATTTATACTATTTGTATTTTATCTTATTTAATAATACGAGCAAAGTAACTTTTCTTTCAAGTACAAAAACCACGAGATGGATAATTGGGCACTTACGTTTGAGAGTACCGCTCGGTTTCTGTTTACACAGTGTGATAAAAAGGTGTTAGCTTTAGAGGACGTGTCGCGTTCCAGCAAAAAATAGGGTCTTTTCTGCTGTAGGTACGGCGTGCAATTAATCTTGGACGATCGCCCGAAGGAGGTGAAGGAATACACGCCGGCGGTATTAGTGATCGTGTTCTTCGGCGTACTTTCCGGGGCGCAAAACATGGGCCTGACTTCGCCGCATCTCGAGGCGTTCGCGGTGGCGAGAGGATCCGCGGCCGCGATCTTCCAAGTTCTCGATCGCGTGCCGACGATAGATAGTCTGAGCAAGGAGGGCCGACGACTCGAGTCTGTCAACGGTGATATCGAATTCAGGAACATCGTGTTCCGTTATCCGGCGCGTAAGGACGTTCAAGTATTACGGGGGCTGAATCTGAAGATCAATCGCGGCGAGACGGTGGCGCTCGTCGGCGGATCTGGATGCGGCAAATCCACCTGTCTCCAACTCATTCAACGTCTTTACGATCCGCTTGGTGGGCAGGTCAGTAGTGAAGATCGTTAGATAAATTTATTTTTCATCGAGATAAAAAGATTCATTATTTAGAATTATTCAGTCCGATAATATGATAAGGAGTGCGCAACATCAAGTAAAACCCATTAATTTGGAGACTTTAGAATTTTCGATATTGCCGCGTATTTTTTTTTTTTCTTTATAGAAAAGATTTCCTTTAAACTGTTTTATGAACCTTTTAAAAATGATGGCATACAGTGATACAGTTCACGCGATATGACGTGCGTTGTTACGTAGGGAGCAAAGTTAATAACCGCGCATATAGCATCATAAATGTCCTGGGAACGTTTTTTTATCCCCTCGCGGAATTACAGTGACGTCTGAATAAATGGCAAGACACGTTTGTGACGATAATTTACTTGTTATTGAGAAAATAATTGTTTTAAGCGCAATCACGTCCCCGTATTATATTTTCCATTATCGAGGTAGGATCGTCGAAGGTTTTTGTCGAGCATCATCTTATCGATATCAGTACACTTATCCTGTTTATCTTTTAACAACGGGACATAAAATTTTCACGATGAAAAACCACCATATTCGCGCGAGAAAGGATCGGATATCGCAAAATTACTGCCGCTCGAACGAAGTCGAGCACGTTGTGTGGTGAACGGGTATCGTAGCAATTTTATTGTTAACGCAGACGCGATTTTTATGACGGCACAGTAGTTGCGGATACAATAAACATTCAAATGTAAACACGTTGTGTATTCATGTAATAAACATTTTTTACGCGCTCTGAATCTTTACCGCGCCCCACTTGATGAATCTGTCACGTTCTTGCGCGTTCAATATAAACTCTTACAGACTTTTAATAAGTTATGTTTAATATTAAAATGTCGTGCAATAAAATATGGTAACTATCCTACTAGCTCTTACATTTCCGCAATATATATTTTTTTTTATCTGGCTCTTTTTTTAGATAATTTTTTTATACTTCCTTCTTTATTTCATGATTTTATATATGTCTATAATTTATTTTAATCTTATTATATTATTGTGTAAATGCGTGATCTGACACGTATATAAAGCGACAACGTTAATCAATCAAAGAAAAAATA